>NW_021939632.1:8103333-8187865 GCF_001715985.3 Manacus vitellinus | reverse complement strand
CCGCCGTCTGCCTCAGCGAGAAGAGCTACCGCGAGCAAGCCAAGGCTGGTGAGTGACCCCGCTCCTCCATTCGCAGCCTTCCTGGATGCTTCTCCGCCTTGCCGGCCCCTTTTCCATCTCTCCACCGGCTTTTTGCACCCCACCGCCAGCTCCTGGCTGCGTTTTCCCTCGTTCCGGGTGCTCTTCCATGACCCTCCGCTTGCCTTTCCGTCTTTCCGGCTCCCTTTCCATCTTTCCGCTTGCTTTTCTGCTCCCTCCCACTGGCTGCTCTTCCCTGCCCCCGCGGTTGCTTTCTCATCCCGCCGGCTGCTTTTCCATCTTCCCAGGTGCTCTTCGATGCCCCCGCTAGCTTTTCTGCCTTCCGGGTTACTTTTTCATCTTTTCTCCCGCTTTTCCATCCACGCCCTCCCCCCCTGCGCTTCCAGCCCCCTCCCCCGTCGTGTGCTTTTCTGCCTTCCCGGCTCCTCCATTCCCCTCCACCACCACCAGCTGCTTTTCCATCTTTCTGGCTACTTTTCTGTCTTTCTGCCTGAGTTTTCTCTTTCACACACACATTTACACACCCTGGCTGCTGTTCCATCTTTCTAGCTATTTTCCCATTCCTTCCCCTTCCTATCCCCTCCACCAGCAGCTCTTCCAAGCCCCCGGTTGCTTTTCCATCTTTTCCATCTGCTTCTCCACCACCACCACCACTTCCCCTGGCTGCTCTTCCACCCCCCCTATTGCTTTTCCACTTTTCCAGCTACTTTTACATCTTTCTAGTTGTTCTTACACACATGCAGTTGCTTTTCCATCTTTGTAGGTACTCTTCCATCCCCCCAACTGTTCTTCCATGCCCCTTGCCACTTTTCCTATCCTTCTTTCCATCCATGCTCTGGTCAAACCTCCTGTTGCATCATCTCACAGCCTCCCCCATTCTGCCTTCTATCATCACCTCTGAGTTGTCCCATCCCAATGGAAAGCTTTTCTTCCCCCACTTCCCAGATGCACCCTCTTAGTCACAGCTGCATCCCAGTCCTTCCTTAGTTACATCCTTTACATCTTTCCTGAATCCCTGTCTTCACCCTCTTCCTGACCCCTTTCTCTCACCATATCTTCCACCTTGCTCTAGAGTCCGAGCTGACCTCTGCAACTTGAAGTATAGGAGAGGGCAGGGCACCTCCTTGCAACCAACTGCCCCGTTCCCAAAGTCCTCAGCCACCTGTGGGTTTGTTGCTCAGCCTCCCACTTTCTCCTTGGGATCATTGCAGCCTGCTCTTCCTGGCTGCCTGCTGCTGGACGTCTTTGTTGGGTGATGGGTTTTAGCCCAGGCAGGTGAAGAGAGCAGGTGCATTAGGGACAGGGTATGTGATTGCAAAAAATAATGATGGTGTGGCTAATAACCCAAAGGAACAGGTTAAAAGCAAGCATGAAGGCAGGCATGGCAGCATGAGTGCAAGGCCAAGCTTTTGAAGTGTTTGCCTCTTGCACGTGACAAAAGCATGAAAGAAAGCACTCCTTCACTTTGGCTCTCATTTCACTCCAATTTCTGGATCCTCTAGCTCATGTGAGGAGGACACATTCCCTATATTCCTCCAAATACATCTGTATTTGCCACAGTGTAAAAGAGAGGCAGAGAGGGTGTCTGTGCGTCTGGGGGACCACTTGGCAAAAAACTCCCAGAAACAAACCCCTCACTTTTTTTGGAGCATGAAAAAGTAATTTCTACTTGTTAGCAAGCTTCTGCTTATACCCACGCAATGGGATTCCGTTTCTCCTTTCTAACACCTAGTAAATCTTGATGCTTTTATTATTTTTCCCCTTTGCTGCTTGCAGGCAGTAGTTGGGTTGCTACACTCCATCCTTCAGAGCAAAACTAAATTCTGTGTGTATAACTTCCCCCCTCCTTTGAATGACATCAGATGTCCAAACTCCCTTAAATCAGCCAGAAACAGCAAAGCTGAGCTTGGTTTTTTGAAGGGAGCTGGAAGGGATGAGGGTTGGGAGCAGACCTGCACAGGGAGCAGAGGGTAAAGCCAGGAGCCATGTTCCTGCCGTGGAGCCCAGGAAGCTGGGCAATAACCGCTGGTAGCGGAGATATGTGAAGTATCCTGGAGCACATCATCCCAGTGTTTATTTACTTTTCATGTGTATGTGCGTGGCCAGGGGCAGGCAATGTGGTGGGGGAAGGCAAAGCCATGCCACTGAAATCCAGCAGTGGCTGGGAGAGCAGGGCCCATCCTTGCACCTATGCAAGGGTGCCCCACACAGACCAAGGCACCTGAGAAAGCTTTGGTGCTTGGCTCTCAACATGAATCTCCTTTCATTCCACCTGCCTTGCACTTCTCAAAGGTGCTCTGCCTGAAGACTTCAGCCAATTCCCTTGTAATACCACTGCTTTTGATTTTCTTGCGATGGGGAGCACCCATTGAGTGAACAAGGAGAGGGATAGGAAAGTGGTTGCAGGTTTGTTTTGCAAAACCAACCCCCTGGCACTACCTGCACTTCCAGTTTGGACTCCCCAAGCGCTGCAGGGGCCTCTTTTCGGCAGGTTTTGTTCGCAGGCAGGAGATGAGCCTGGATTGGAAAGGCTGCTGCAAGAAGCCACAGGAGACCAGCAGGCTCCTCTTGAGATTTGTGCGATTGCAAAAAAGAAATAAAAAATAAATCAGGAATTCCTGAGGACGGGAGAGGGGAAAAAAGTCATTTGGCATTCGACTGGTAGCGTGTGAGAACAAAGTATATTTTCATAGGCGTGTTTCTAAGCAACAGGGCAAGAAAAGAAATGAAGTTTAACTTGAACTTTCTGGCCTCTGCCAGTTTGGCCAGCAGCTTAGGGACTGTGTGCTGGGGATGCTGGCCTGGCCCTCCCATCTATCAATGACCAAAATTGGCCCTGAGCTGTGAACTGCTGAGAAAGAATCAGCACTCTGCAAAATAAACTATGTGACAGTGGCGAGGACTAGATCAAACTGCCTTTCTATCTATTTGTGCCCTTACGCTGGCCAAGTTTAAAATTGCAGATGCTTTCCTCCTTACGGAGGTGGAGATGCATCGAGCAGTACTGCAAGAGCCCAAGTCTGGGAGGCTGGGCTTGGCTCTCCTCTAGAGCAGATGTCTTGCCTGGGGATAAGATGCTCGCAGGTACCGGTGCCTCAGTTTCCTCATACATATGCTGAGCACAGTGCCACTGAGAAATGCTGGAGGTACTGAGCAGAATGTGCTCCTGGTTTATTGAGAGGTCTGGAATGAAAGCAGGTGTGGGATTAGAGGGCTTTGGTAAGGTTAATTTTAAGTAGATGGATACGTAGGTATGGACAGGACGGTCCCTGTAGTGCTTCCTGCCACAAGTCAGACACTGTCCTGTACTGAAAGCCAAACATCACGGCTGTAATTGACTGTTCCTGGTAAAAAAACATGAATGAGCTTCATTTATGGCACAGGCTACAGGATTCTGGGTTTTCTCTGTTTTGTTTAGTTTTCCTTTGAAATATACCACGTCTTTCCATTTTTCTCCCCTGTGCTCCCGCCAGACTTCCTCCTGCTGAGACAGCAAGGTCAGGCCGAGCATCGGGGAGTGGAGGGCACAGACTGAAGCCTGCTGCCCTAAAAAGGCTCGTGGAAAAACAAAGGTTGTCAAATATTTCCTTCTCCTCTCTCATTCCTGCTCTCTTTCTAGAAAGTGAGCAAGACTTGGCAAGTTTCCTCACGAAACCATGAGCCAACGATAACCAGGAGGGGAAAGGGGGGGGGGTTTGCAGAATTGGCCCTAAGAAAATCATCTTTGCTGTGTCAGCTGGAAGTAGGCGGAGAAGGAGCGCTGCCGAGCCCAAATTTCCTGCGGCTTGTGTTCGGTGCGGTCCTTTATTGCTCCCCAAAATATTCCCTCACCACCCCATTCCTCCTTCCCATGCTCTTCTGCTCTACATTTGGGGATGTGGGGCTTCAGGGGTGAGTGATGGGGATGTGGTGAGGCAGATGGGCAGCTCCACACACTCCTCACGTCCAGGGTGAGGGTGAGGGTTAGGGCAGCAGTCATTGGAACAGGCCATGGGACCCGCTGGCTTGTGCACATGTGTCACTTGGAGAGGGACCTGGCTGGTGTGAGCAGCAGGTCCTTTGTGTGAAGCAGCTCCCGAAATGTCAAGGTGAAAGCTAGTATCAACAGGCCTGCAAAACCTCAGATACGAAACAGGAAAATCTCCATTTTTCTTTTGATCTGGAGTTCCAACAACAATATATTAAAAAAAAAATAGGTGAAATCCATCAGGTGCCAGCAAGTGAGTCAGGTTTCTGCGGTGTGTGTGTGTATGGGGGAGGGAGGAATGGGGTGGTTCAAACAGGAAAGGAGGGGCCTTGGCTGGAAGGATTTTTCAGCAGCCTGGTTTCTAAGGAAGGAGGGAGAATATTAAGTAGTTGATCCAAATGAAATTCCTGCCGAGTGCCAGCAGAGTTCACCGGAGAAAAGACGTGGCTCTGTGCTTGCGTGCGTGCACGCGTGCGTGCCTGAGAGATAGAGCTGGCCCCAAGCTTCCACACAGCCCTGGACTCGCTCCAGGTGAGTGAAGGGAGCCCCTCCAGAGCTTGCACCACTGCAGAAGTGTTACGACCCGCCCCAGAAAAAGGGGAGGAGGGTAACCCAGGTTCTTATCAATAATTCCCTTGGGGTGGATTAGAGTGAAACGACACTGAATAATCGGTGTCTGAAAACATATATTGGTAAGGTTTATTTTAACAATTCTGTATAACCAGGTATGCTAGCATTTTGGGTGTTGTCATATAACAACGTGGCATAGAGATAACCTTTGTGGGGGGAGAAAATGCATAGGGGAGAGAAAGACAGGATAAGAGTAAGGGAGAGTAAGGAAAAAGAAAAGCTGAGAGTGGACAGATGTATATAGTCACCACCCACAGGGTCCAGCGATGACACTTGGTAGTTGCCACTTCCATGTCTGTCAGTTGAAGTGGTGGCCTTGATCTGCTGGGGGTGAAGGAGGGGAGCCCCCACACCCCAAGAAGTTATGAGTTGTTATATCCATGGTTAGTGTCACGGGCCATGCCTCAAGCCTCCAAACTCTCCCTGGGCAAGAGTTTTTTGTGTCTGTCCTGGTTCCCGCCTTTTTTGATTGGCAGAGGGGGGGATGGGCTTTTATGGGCCATCAGAGGTCCCCCTTTTCAGGGCTTGATACCTTCAATTGCCCATCATGGGTATAATGCAACAGTCAAAAGCCTGCAAACTTGGCTCTTCACTGGAGGGAGGGACAGGCGGGAGACTGCCCATCAGAGGTATAATGCAAAGGTCAAAATTCTGCAAGAGTCTCCTAGAATGCATAAATCATTAACCATTTCAGTCTCTGACGAGAAGAGAACAGGGGCTGGTCTCAAACGGGAACCTCTGCAAACCTGAGGGATGCTGAAGGAAGACATTGTGCCTCCTTGTGTCGATACTGTGCATCCTGTGCCCAGACTTTGGCACGTCAGTGGCATGAGCAGAGTCATGTGCGACTGGAAGCATTTGCCTTACTGCAGGGTGAGGTGTCCCCTCAGCCTTGACAGAAGGGGACAGGAGAGCTTGGGTACCTTCTGTGCCAGCTTCAAGACATCCCTCTGTGTGTTTTGTCGCTTAGTTTGGCACACAGAGTGTCACAGCAGAGGGGGAGGAAGCAGAGGAGGAGAAGCAGCACACGGGCGCTGCCTCACATGGAGCGTGGTGCTCTGCTTCCTCCTAACGTCCGCTGGAAGGTCTACTCCCTCTGAGTCGAAAGACATCGCAGATGTAGGAGCAGCTGCAGGAGCTCTTATAGCAGTAGCACTTCCCAGAACTCTTCATGCAAACTGAAAAGCCTGGGAGCAGCCTGGGAAGGGGGGCGGGAACCTCAGCCCTTTCGAGGCTTGTCGTCCTCTGCTCACTCTGCTCAGCAGGGTGAGCTGCTAAGAACAGTTGCAGCTCGTTTCCCCTGTGCAAAGTCCCAGGGCAGATAAAAGGGTCCATGGTACAGCAAATCCTGCCTTTTTGTTTTGTTTCTTTTTTACCAAGCACTTAGTAGTGCAAATTCAAGGCTAGACATAAGTGGGGAATTTGGCTGGAACACACCTGCCCCTCTATGTGGGTTGCAGAGCAGCAGGATTAATATGCACAGGAAAGATATGCATGTGAGCATACACACACATGTACCCGTGTTCACACGCCCACGCACGCCTGCATAAACATTTAATGTGTGCAAGCACACACACGGAGCATTTTTGTCTCTGGAGGCAGAGTGGTTTCCAGGCAGCACACACAAACTTCTCTTAGGTGCAGTGGTTCTGGTTATGTCTGGCACATCGGTATTTTGCCATCAAGAACAGATATTGGCATACAGATCAGCCTACCCTATCCTCCCACTGAGGGCTGAGAAATGAGATGCAGCAGGTGAGCATATGAAACAATGGGAAGTGAGAAAGGAGATAGATTAGCCAGCTGTGTGGATCCAGGCTCACCCCCTGTGCTTGGGGGTGGGTTGTTTTCTGGCTAGACTGAGATAATACACTGAGATATATCCCATTGAAGATGTGGAGAAGCTGTGACTTGCAGAGGGCAGCCAGTCCACCTCCTACCCCATGCCAGGGCTGGGGGAAATGTGGGGCGCAATAGTGCCTGGTGGCATCAGTGGAGGGGATGGTGCCAGGGGCACTGAGGTCACTGGAATCCTGCAAACTTCTCTATGCCCAGGCAGCAAAAACTGGCCTTTGGGAAGGTGTGCAAGAAGAACTGAATTGAGAAAATATGAAAAATTTTCTGAGATGTGGCAAACTGAGGGCAGGAGAAACAACCTCTAGCACTGAGGGGCGGAAGCAACAGCACCTGAAGACATGATGCATGAAGAGGTCAGAGATGATCCAAAGATCATCTTTGGCCTGTGTGAACTCACTGGCAGCCAGTTTGATAACCACTTCATCATTTATAAGGAGATTTTTTACAGGCAAAAATTGGATATTATCTGCTCATCCTCAGGACAGGTTTCACCAAAAGTATGAGGAGGCTTTGCTGGAGAGGAAGAAAGGGATACCTGACACCCCATGCTGTAATCCCCTAAAACCTGGACCCACTGAGTCCATTTAGCATGAGCCTCCACACTTGGTCTCCCCGGGGTGATGTGCTCTATGAGTCACAGAGCAGGGTGTCAGTTGTGCCAGTGCTCCTGGGTCCTGGGGCTGCCTGTTTAAGATCACTGGGTATGGGTCATGGTTCATGCCTCAGCTCATCCTGGAAGGGTCCCAGTACATCTAGAGATGAAGAAGTGACATCCCCCATCCCCTCACCACTCTACCCCCACAGGACACGCTATTCCTTCAGCTGTGTAGCCAAGGCAACTCTCAGCTAGATGTTGTTTTTGAGGTGGCTCTTTGCTGCCAATGATCTGAGCAGACCCCTTAGTGTTTATGTCAATCTACTGCTTGAAGTTAATACCAGCAGGACCCAGCTGTTTGCAGAAATTTGGAACTCTTGGTGATTTGATATGGGCAAATTTGCTCTCAAGGAATCAATTTCTCAGCATGTTTTGGTAAGTCTTCTGTCTGTTTATGATGTTTCCAGGACAAGTGTGAGAGAGAGACTCTGGTCAACATGTTAAACTTTGAGGAGGCATGTTAAATTTATGCCTGTGAAGTCAGTGGGCATTTCTTTTGTGTGTACGCATAAAGCCTTGCTCTCACTTATTGTCCTCATTCTCCAGACCCCTCTGATACTCCTGTTATTTTTCATCATAACTCCACCCCAGTAGTTCCATCTCTTTCATGCAGAATGTGAGAATGGGGCGTTAATATCCCCCACAGCAAACTGGCACATTGTTCCTTATTAGCCCGGTAGGCCTTGAGCCTGCAAGATGCTGAGCATCTTTCCTCCAGGCCCAGAGAATCATAAGCTTTTGGACACCTACCCCCTCTATGGGAATCAGCTACCTCTTTCCTCCAAGGACTGTGTGCTGTTATGTTTGGTAGGATTGGAGAGCTCTTACCAGCTTCGAGCCTCCAGGGCTGTTGTTGCAGTTTGGTTTGTTTGCTTGTTGGATGGACACTGCTGGTTGGCTGATGGAGATAATTGTTATGTTGATGGAGATAACTTCTCTGGTTGCTATTTAAGGGCAAGAAGGTAATCCTGACAGATACTTAAGGAAATGATCCCGTAGCTAAATGGGAGAAGGAATGTTTCTTAAAGGTAACTTTAGGGGCAAAGTTGGCCAATATTCATAATTCTTTTTTGTAGAAAAACAGTAAAAATATTTAATTTTTCCAAATACAGATGGGATTCATCCTGAGAAGACAATTAAATCAACAGAGCCATTTATTATTCGTGCTTAGAGAAATCAGATGTTATGTGTTAGACTAATGATGTTAGACTGGTAATTAAATAAGCCAGTGAAAACTATGGAACCTGGCTTTCACTTTTTACTTTAAAGGAGATTCTGGAAAAGAAGGAAAGTTTTATTAGGCTGGAACTTCGTGTCCAGCAGTCACAGCTACATGTATATCCTAATATATTTTAACAACATCTAAACAGAAAATGACGTGCAGTCACATTGCTTTCACTTGTGACTCCTGCTTTCCTGAAGAAATAGCAGATATGGATGAAATTTTACTGCATCATTTCATAACCATTTCAGTGTTCAGTTATTTGGATTTTTAATAGCAGAGGCGGCTTGAGGTTGCAGGAGAAACAACAAAGTGCAACAAGGATTTTATCATTCCAGGAAGGCTCCAGAAAGGCAAGGGATGATCAGTTGTCTTTCTTAGAGTTTCAGACCCCAAAATGGAGGTCTGTACCCTTTTCTCTGTCAAGAGACCCGTGATATTTTTTTAACATTGAAAAGCATCTTTGCATTATGTTGGACCAAAGAGAATGGATTAGTGTATGTAATAGTACAGCTCAGGGAGGAAAATGACTAGGAGAGGTAAGAGTCATCCATTAGGATCAAGCTTGGGCAGGTTCCTGCATATTAATATTGTCAGAGTGTGAATGTCAAACTTCTGGTACTTTTTTGTGGTCCTACTTAAGTGGACTGAATGATTGAATAACATCATGGCCTACTCCAGGCAAAGGCTTTTTGAGAGAAGGAGCCATTAAGATGGAAGGGAGTCCTGAGGGCAGGGGTTGGAACCCTGAGAGCTTGTAATGGACAGTACATGTGATGATGTGTCATCTGGTGTTGACACAGAGATGAGCAATGGATGATCTCACACAGCTTTTCCATCTGGTTTAAGGCAAAACTCTGAAAGTCATGCTGAAGGCCTTGAAATTAATCCAGGCTGGGCTTGAGTTTGCAGTTACAGCTGCACACCTGAAATATTTTTGGCATTGGACCGGTTTTGGTCTAGCGCCTGACACAGGTGCATCTCCATTCTCCACTCGATGTTCCTTTACCTCTCTTTGGGGGCAGACAAAGGGTTTGGCTTTCTTGGCTCTGCCAGTTCCTGACTGTTTTTGAGGCTAACAGAGACCCTCAATAACCATCTGTGGGAACAGATTTTTTGATGGAGACCACCAGCCTCTAGTGGGAGCAGCATCTACCAGATTCAGTTTCAGCAGGGCATTTGTTAAAAGCTTCTGCTCAATATAAAACTAAATCAGATTCAAAACCCTGTCCAAAAGGCAAAAGGCACCTTCATTCATAAGCAGATTAGAGATCTTAGTGTAACCTATAGTGACTATATCTTTGGTAGGACATCCTCTTCCCAAGATCATCTCCTTTAATACAGGGGTTTCCTCTTAATTTCATACTGTTCTTAGAGTAAAATGCTACAATATTCCCACTAACAGCCCAGCTCTTGATAGCCACCAGCAGCACTCTTTTGGTTATGGCTCAGCTTCTAAGGCCTTCTTAGCACCTGACTCTACTATGATTTTTAATATTTGGGTTTCAGAGATCAAAATAGCATCAGCATCCTGTCAGCACCTGCCTTCAAGTCCAGGTTTCTTGACATCTCATGTATATTGACACCAATGTTCATCTGAGTTTTAGAGACAGGCCCCCACATAGTCCAAGAGAGAACAGGTACCTACTCCTCCTCTGTAGTTACGCTTCCTCCATTGCTGATGTTAAGCTACCTGCAGCCAAAAAGGTCCCCCTTCCCACTTCTTTCTCGAACTGTAATGATAGTTGATGGACATTATTAGGGTTCTCTTCCACTCATCACACCTATTTCATGTCTAAGGACACAGTGAGATTTTTTTCCAAGTCATCTCCGGTGGCCAGATGATGAAAACATTGTTTTCATTCAGAAAACCTTAAAGTATGTGTGTTTTCATCTTTTTGCCACTGATAAGCCCCAGGGAGAAATTGCTGGTAAACAACTCTATGATGCTTGTCAGGAGCTAATCCAGATTTTCCTCACCTGTATTGTCAGTTAGGCAAAAACTGCCATGCAATCTTCTCTGAGTTTTCCTTCTTTGCTCTTTTCTACTCTTAATTCCTTGGCAGCTTGATGGGAATTTTGCCTCCTTTATTATAACCAATGAAGTCTGCCACTAGGGTGGATTTATTGGAAAAGATGCACGACTAAGAAAGGCTGAATTATTTCATCCCTCTCAGGAAGGAAGAATATGTCTTGGTCACTATGATTTATTTAGATTTCTCTGGGTCATAACTTAGCTCTAGCTTCTTCTCCGGTTTCAGCATATGGAAAGGGGAACATCTGCAGTCTCCAGATGATGTGAAGGAAATACGTTTTATCTTCCTATCATCAGTGCATCAGCAACAGGAGCTTCTTGATGTAAATCTAATCCTGCAATACTTCCTTCCTCTCCACTTGCCAGTTCAGTTCCCTGAAAGATAACTTTGTTGAGGAAATGTCAGGCCGATACAAGCAGCTATCTAGCAATGAGTGCCTGCAATTTTGCAAGGTGGTGCACATCAGCATCATTTAATTGAAATGAATGGATGTTTGTTCTTCATCTTACTGGAGGGAGAAACTCTGGGAAGTTTCTCAATTCTCTTACTGATTAGACATTTTGAGTTCTCCTTTGGCCAGAAACCATTGTCACTGGGAACCCAAAGTTCTCTGGCCATGCTGCCTGTTGACCCAGACCTTCACCTGGTCTTGGTGTGTCTTGTATATGCATTGCAAACTCCCACACTTGCATGGAGAACTGATTGTAGACAGATTGGAGAACTCCTTGGAGAGGAAGAGACAGACAAAGACAATATCTCTTGGTGAACCCCAGTCCTTGCTTGTGCATTTCAAGGCAGCACCAGATCAGTGCACCAGCTGGTGCCCAAGCTTGTCTCTTCCAGCACAGCATGGATGCTTGAAGACTGCTGAACTAACAACTAGCAACATGTAGTGAAGGATCTTATGTCATAGAGCTCCCCATATCTAAACCTGCTTTTCTCCTTGCTCTAGAGAGTTGCTCCCAGAGAGTTTTATTTTGTGGCTGCAGCAAGGAAGGGCAGCTCAGAAAGTACTGTTTGGCACATAGCAACACAGATCTTTATGCTTCCAATTCTCATAGCTGTACCTCTCCCACCTGCCTCGACACCCACCTTTGTGGCATTTGCTGGCACTATGGAGAAGTGGTGCTGACCCAGAGATCCATTCCTACAGATAGGCCCTGTACTTCCAGAGCAGACCAAGACAACCAGCAGACCAGCTGGTTCCCTTAAGAGCTCCTTTCCCACATGCTGAGCTGCATTTCTCCACCTTCCAGCTCTGTATGAGGACACTGAGGTCATCAGGATGATGATCTCCCTTTCCCATGAATCCTGTGTGAACCTGGGGGCAGCCCAAGCACCTGATATTCACGCTCTGCAGGTGAGCCCTGGCTGATACAGCAGAATCTGCATCCACAGGTTTCTGCTGAGGAGACATTAATCACCTGAGAAGGAGCTGGTCTTCCAGGCTAGTCCAGCAAAGCCCAAACAGTAACTTAAAAAAAAAAGGCCACAGTATAGCATATCCGTCTGCCATCAGTGCCTGCTCTCTGAGGCTCTTAGATATTCCTGAGCTGTTCCCAAGCATCCTTCTGGCTCTTGGTTTAATAAAATTGAGATAATTCCTAACCTAGAGTTGAATCTTTGTAACCCTTAGGGCTGTTTTTCCGTCTCTGAGTTTGGTCTTACTGATCCATATTCTTCGCTTAAAAGGTGTCTCTGTGGAACAAGGTAGTGAGGTCCCATTAACTTTTAACATATTGTCACAGGAATATAAGGTACTGGGATATAAGGCTTTGGAAACCCCAGAGCCTCTCTTCCAAAGCTTGTGTGGCTTTTGAGCCATGCACTATTTGGACTCTGATCATACACCTTTGGTAGGTGACTGGGCGTGGTGGGGCAGAGCAGGTGTTTCTGTGAGCACTTCACAATGCCTTGAGTGCTAAAGGCTTCCCTCCACACTCAGCAAATCACAAAGGTGATTTACTGCCTGTGGCAGCTGTTGAGGTGCCTAATTCCCAGGGAAGGATATAGGGTCTGTGTTTTCTTATTACTGCACCTGTGCCTGCAAAACAGCTTGGCATTGTCACCTATGAGAATTACATCACAGGTTGCAAGGAGGGCAATAGTGAAGAGATGGTGGGAGTTACTTTTCTTCACTTCAGACTGTTGGAGGCCTAAGTGTGACCTTTGGAGCCACAGGAGAAGAGACTGGAATTTCTGAAGATATGTTGTTCCACCCTAAAATCAGCACCCAAGCCAAATTATGTGGCTGGTCACAATTTGGAGGGTGCAGCATCTCTGCAATGACTTAGACATGGAGTTTAGCCATCCAGAACACCTCTGTTAGCAGACAGGTGTTATATGACACAGATTTGTTTTAAGTGGCTGTGGCACGTTGCTGAGACTTGTGGGAGGCGGGGTGGCAGTCCCAGCAGGGCTGCTGTTTTTCTGTCCTTGGTGTGTGGTGTCTCCTCCCAGTCTCTCATCACCTGCAAGCCTCACCAGCATGCTCCCTCACCAGTCGCTACCAGAGAGGTTGCACCGGCCTGATGCCAAGTCCCAACCAGAGCACAAAAGTTCGTCGAAAGTCCAAGGCACATTGCAGCTGGCTCTCTGGCAGCCAACGCCCTGGGCTAGCAGAGGGACTGGCTGGAGCCTGCATCCCCAGCCCTGGCTGCTCCTCCCCCAGTGGGTGCCAGATGGCCTCGGGCTGGGCGGCCGTCTGAGATCACTGCCTGACTTCACCAGGGCGGGGGTCTGGAGCAGTGACCCCAGCCCCAGGCACAGTGCCCGAGTCAGCTCTGCTGCCCACCCTGCGGAGTTGTGTGCGGGGCTGGGGGTTGTGCCTGCGACTGGAATGTAAACGAGCTGTGCTTCATTAGGTGGGTGGAAGCTCCCTTTTGCCTGGGCTGACTGGTGGCCTCTGGGGAGTTCAGGAATGCTTTTGCTCAGATGTGCTTTCCAGCTGCCAAAGGGCGAGAGATGAGATGACACTCCTTGCTTTACATCCCTTCCCTGTCTGCGTTATCCCTTCCCTGCCTATATTTTGAGAATGCAAACACAGTGGCTGTCC
Source organism: Manacus vitellinus (assembly GCF_001715985.3). NCBI lineage: Eukaryota > Metazoa > Chordata > Aves > Passeriformes > Pipridae > Manacus > Manacus vitellinus. The sequence goes on along the minus strand of NW_021939632.1, from coordinate 8,174,404 downwards.
TTCTGCGATGACCAGGAAGAAGGAATTTTTGTCTTCCTCTCGTGGTCACAGGTGCAAGTCCAGGACAAGTAGGAACTTGCCTGCCCATCCCAGGAAGTTCTGGTGTAGGTCAAACATATCCCTTTCTCTGGAGTGGGGACAAGTGGGGAGGGCAGCTGGGGGAAATCCTCAGTGAGTGTTTTTACCAGCCAGGTACCTGAGCACAGGTTTCCTATATAAGACCCATATGCAATGTGCAGCTCTGAACAGAGATGGCTGTTTGGGGGCAGAGAGAGGACTGGACAACTTCACATTTGTGTCGTTCCTATGCTGGAGATTTAACTGAGATCCCCATTAAGTCTTTCTCCAACACCTTCCTTATTAAGTGGTGCCTATGCTGTAAATAGTAATGATCATGATAATAATCAATAAGGCTGTTTAGCAGAGTTGTGCTGTGGTTGTGCATGTCCTTCTTAGGTGGATGTGGATTTTGGTGGGGGGGTGTTGAACAGGACAGCAAGTCCTCTAGCAGTGGACTGTGGCTGTAGCAAACAAGGATCGTTAGCAGCAGTGGTCAATAGATCCTTTTCCTACCCTTCTGCCAGGAACCGATGAAAATGCATTACAAAAATTCAAGCCTCTCAGCCATTTGGTAAAAGCTTCCTGCTCCACTCTGTAATGTCAGCAGGCAGGAAGGCAGTGTTCCCACACACTCCTCTCCCCCATGTGAATGCACCCACCACCTTACGGGGACCTCACATGGGTCCAAAGCGTCTGAAGCCCAGAAGCACCCAAGCTGGGTTTTTGTCCAGGGGCAGGACGGTATCTGGTGGGGACAGCAGGCTGCCAGACAGGAGTAATTTGCGGCTTCCAAGAAACAGTGCCTGGTATTTTGCTACTCCCTGTCCCTTCTGGAGGGCAGAGTAGAAGAGTTGCAAATAGCTCCCTCTGGCTAGCCTGGAGTGGGGAGAAAACACCATGCACTCAGCCCAGGGCAGAGGACAGCCCACATGCTCTGTTATGGGTATTTTCTGCCTGCCAGGACTCATAGGACATCAACAGCACAGTCCTTTTGGCCTGGCCAGGGTCAGGAGCCTTTCCAGATGTTTGCATCTCTTTCCCTGGGCACCACAGCATCAGACCAGACATGAAGCCATGGGGTAGCTCTGAGTTGAGTTCAGTCTCATGTCTTGGCTGTAGGAATAGGCCTTATTCCTTTGAGGTGGCTACAGCCTAGCTGTCACCTCCATGCTAGCCAGGCATCCTCAGTTTGGCCAGCAGTGTCACTCTTCTGTGTGGCCAGCAAGCCTGGGACCTCTGCTGAGAGGTGAGCTTCTACTGAGTTGTGGGAAGAAGGGGTGGAGATGTGTGAGCCACCCACCTCCTGGTTCCCACTGTCCCTCATCTGGGGACACCATGAGTAGGGCCTTGCTGCCTATGCCTTGTGCCCATGGTTGTGCAGTGTGCTCTGCCTCTGCAGACAGCTGACTGCCTGAAACCCAGCCACCAGGCTGGCAAGGCGGACGGTAGTAGGCGGGAAGGGGTTGTGTGGCAGGCCAGAACCTGACAGCGAGGGAGGAGGAACTCCAGCCTCCTTCCCGAGTCTCAGACAGACACAAGTAAGGCTCATTTGGGGAAACTGGGCGTTGCTCCTGCCGGCACCTCAGGCGCAGAGGCACAGCAGTGCCAATGCTGCCTGCCATGAGCCAGCCCAGGGGCAGTCAGGGGTCAGTGAATGACCTGGTGGGTGTGGATGGGCCGGCGGAGACAGGAGCTCTGGAGATGCTGATGTGAGTGTCTGGTCCTGGCTGCGGTGGGCAGCTGCAGGTTCAGGTGGATGAGCCAGCCAGGAAGAGAAGCAGAGGAGTTGCATGGGTGATGCATGTCCTGGCTCTGCCTTTCCCTCTCCTCTTGGCACCGGGAAGGTCTCTCATCAGCTGCCTAGAGCTTGTCAGGAGTTTCTGTGTCAGAGACTTCTGCCCTTCAGTTTGTCAAAATTGGCTTGTTAGTATCAAATTAGGGAACAGATCATCGGGTGCATGAAAAGGGGTTGCGTCAGCCTTGTTCCTGAAGGAAATTAGGCTATAAAAAACATGAGAGGGTGGAGGAAAGGGATCCCTTCAAGGCATATATGGGATACTCACTGGGATATAAAGACCCAAACCAGACACCACTGCTGAGTGACAGAGGAGGAGTCCCACCACAGCCATCCCTTGTCATATCGCTGCTTGAGGGGCACAGGTGCATGCCACGGAGAGTGAAGGGAGTCAATTCCAGGTGCTTTTTCGTCCCTGCAGGAAGCACTGGACTCGGGCTGGGAGCTGGGCAGCTTTCAGTGCACACCAGTCCTCAGCTCCCTTGCAGAGCTCCTGTGGCTGCCATCTCCCCTTGCTGAAAGGGCTCCACAGCTCACTCTGGCTTGCTGACAGTTTGCAGGGAGAGGAGAGAGAAGGTGTTTGCACCTTTACCTTATTTTGTTTGCTGCTAAAGCTGCTGACCAAATGAGCAGGCTGAGCTGCTGCAAAGGACTCACACCCATTGCAGAGTGAGTCCTGGGGACTGGACACCCCATACTGTTTTTCTGACTGAATTCTCACTGTGTGGTACCCTTCATTTGTTATTTGTTTTTATTTGCTAGGATTGCCCAGGTAACTGTTCCTCATTTATTTGCAAAGGTAATAAGCTGTGCCCCTCTTGTGCTACTTCAGGATTGCCAGCACCAATGTGAAACCTCCCCTCCCCTTATTATCGTAGGGCAGCCCAGGGAGATGCCCTGGATTTGCCTTCTCCAGCCCTGGCAGTGGGTGCCAGAAGGGATTCCTGGGATGGGACACGGTGTGTTTCACTGCCGTGGAAGGACTTAGTCACTGTGAATGTCTTTGGTCTTCTTTTGGACCTTGAGTTGCCACAATATCTTTGAGGCAAAGGATGGACTTCAACTGCACCTTGTACAGTTTCATTTCCTGGGGGGTCATTCCAAATTTACTCAATCTCTTCCCTATCCCTTGTCTGTCACCCTCTTAGAATAAAGGAGCTCTGACCTGTGGAAGCAGTTGAGTCCTGCAACAAGGAATAAAACACCAAGCATATGAGCATCATGGGGAAAAATGGCAAAATGATCCCATGCTGGGGAGCCATGTGAGTCCCAGGGGTGGTGCAGGGGGTCACTTATGTTGCTGTGGGCAGTTAGGAGGGTGCTGAGTCTGGGATGCTGATCTAGCACTGTTCTTGTGGAACCAGAAAAAGAAAGGACTGCTTTAACGAATAAGTGGCCATGAAAAACTTTCCGTTTTTTGATGGGAGAGTGCAAGTTCACTTTAGCAAGGAAGAATAGGAGACTGATATCTGTGGCAGACTTGGGGACCCAGCGACCTCTCCCCTTGGTCACCTCCAAACCCCCCAGCTGGGGTGTGTGTGACAGGCTCGTGCTGCCATCTGCCACTGAGCATCTCCTCTGTCCCCCTCACTGGCCACCCCTGGGCAATCTAATAGGGCAGAGGCATCTTCTTCATCCTCTTTCCCCTTGGGGCTGCATCTAGGCTCAAGGGAGCAGTCCATCTGCAAGGAGATTCCTGTTTGCCTGGTTGGGAGGGGGTCTAACTGCTTTTATTTTAATCCTGAGGCTTCTTCCATCCTGTAGGAGGGGATGAGCTGGGTTCACTGGTATCAAAGTTGCAGGAGATGCTGTTCAGGAAGGGATTTCAGCCACTCTGATGCTTTTCCTTCTACTGCAGTGAGTTTCCTCATGGTCACTTGCTGGTCCCAGCAGACTTGGCATCAGCACCAGACTGCTGGGAACCAGGGGTCAGGAGACCAGGGAACCTCAGGAACTTTAAACTCTATTCAAATTTAGTACAGAAATAGCCCTTTTTCACTCTGGTGGCTGTACTAAATGTCACAAGTCATCTAAGTTTAGACTGTCACCAGCTTGCTCCTAAATATAAACCGCACGGGGCTCCTGACTGCATCCTGCTGGCAGAGGTTACGCTGAGGTGATCCGGGGGGTCTACAGGAGGACAACTGCCATGGACAGAACCTAAACATGCTCCCCCTTTGCTAATACTACCATCAATGGTAACTACAGTCAGGCAGCATTGCTTGGGAGCATTATCCCTGGCTTTGCTCTCTGCTTGGTGCATGCCATCAGATGGAGGCTGGTTTCCCATGAGTGTGGGGCTGTGAGCTGAGGACCCTGGAGATCCCAGCACTTGTTAGCTGAATCTTTGGTATCACTGCTGAAGTACCTGCCTTGTCACGTGGTGGCTTTGCTGTGTTGTTGACCTTGACTTTGGAGTTGTCTCATCTTCGAGCATTCCTGGCTTTTGCTCTTGCATCTGAAAGGCTGGGTGGAGTGTGAATTTGTCACTTAATCCTCCCACCACAGATAAAGAGGGGCTTCTCTGCCTCATCTGTGTGTCATCTGGCCCTTTCTGGGTGTGGGATGACCCTCACACCAGTCTTTTTCCACTGACACACACAAATGGTAACGGCCCTTGTATATCGAAGCCCATCCTAGACCTCCAACTCCTCCATGTCCTTAGACACCTTCCTGTCCTGAGTTCAGAGGTCATACAAAAGCCTCACAAAGTCCCACACAGTGAGATAAAGCCAGAGCTGTAGACGGGGAAAGGGAAAGGGATTTCTTTGGCTATTTGTCCTCATCCTGTCTGCCTGGTGCAAAGATGTCCTCTGGGGTTGGGCAGAAGGCTCTCTGTGCAAAAGCAAGCCCCAGTCAGCCCATGGAGACCTGACAGTTTGGTACCTGTCTCTTCCAGAACGAGAGTCCCGAGAGCATGAGGAGCCGACCACATCCGAGATGACAGAGGAGACTTACCCGCCCAAGGCCTACCGGCCCAAGCACGGGCGCCTCTCTGAGCTCAAGGCTGAAGCCCTGAAGAAGGACCGCCGGAAGAAGCTGACGCTGGCCAAGTTTGTGGGCATGGCCGAGAACACGGCGCACCCACGTGTCATCATCCCTGAGCTCCGGCAAGAGTTTGAGCTGGTGGGTGCCTTCGCCTTCCTTCCATGGGGCTCCCATGGGCAGGTGACTGCAGGATGGCTTTTACCCTTGGAGAGTGGGTGCCAGTGGCAGAGGAGAGGGGACCATGGGGCTTTTGCAGCTGGAGGCTTGCTGTGAGGGTGCTCCCCTTCTCACACTCCATCTTCTCCTGCTTCCAGGGCCCCTGCCGTAGGCACATGGAGGCATCTCTGCAGGAGCTAAAGAGCAGCCAGCGGATGGTCCCCCGCGCTGTCCACCTCCCCAACTGCGACCGCAAGGGCTTCTACAAGAGGAAGCAGGTAAGAGCCCCATGAAGGAGGGATGCTCCCCACCCAGCAAGGATTTTCTCTGCCTCTGCCTTGGATGGGAAGGATGGAGGTTTTTCCTCTGCTGGGTTGGTGGGGATGTTGCTGTGAGCATCACCAGGCACGTTTGGTAGTGGGTTGCCTTGCTGATGGCTCCAAGTGCCATCTGGCCTGAAGTAAGCATCCTGAAGGAGCTAGTGAGGGAGGAGGAAAAGTCAGAGAACCCTGGGCTGGGGTGGCAGCAGAGATGGGGATGTGCTGAAAGCAGAGAGCAGGGACTAGGTCCTACCCTGGGAATTTCATCGCTGGAGTTAAAGGGGCAAGGCCAGGGTTGATCCTGATCCCCAGTGTGAGGGAGCCAGCTCCTGATCTCTGCCCTTGGGTGTCTCCCCAGTGCAAGCCCTCCCGAGGCCGGAAGCGTGGGTTGTGTTGGTGTGTGGACAAATACGGCATGAAGCTGCCGGGGACTGACTACCTGAGCGGAGACCTTCAGTGCCACGCCTTCGACAGCAGCAATGTGGAGTGAAGTCGCATCCCCTCCCTCCACCCCGTCACTACCTACCCAGGCTCCCTTCCACCCTCCCCTCCGCACCTCCCCACTCCCCAGGACTCCGATTCCTTTCATCTCATGTAAGAAGAAAAAAAGAAAGGAAAAGAAAAAAGAGAAAGAAAGGAAAATGAAAAAAAGAGAAAGGGACAGAAAGAAAGAAGTAAAGAAAGGAAAAACAAAAAGAGAGACAAGAAAGTGAAAAGAAAAAAGAAAAAAAGAAAAGAAAGAAAAGAAAAAAGAAAAGAAAAGAAAAGAAAAGAAAAGAAAAGAAAAGAAAAGAAAAGAAAAGAAAAGAAAAGAAAAGAAAAGAAAAGAAAAGAAAAGAAAAGAAAAGAAAAGAAAAGAAAAGAAAAGAAAAGAAAAGAAAAGAAAAGAAAAGAAAAGAAAAGAAAAGAAAAGAAAGAAAAGAGAAAACCCTGAAGAAACTGAGGACTCGGAATCTATTGCAGCCTCTTGACAAGGACTCAATAAGGAAAGGATAGAGCCAGAGACAAACCAGCCGCAGCCTCTCTGCCATTCCTCACTCTCCCTAATGCCGCCTGTGCCCCTCTGCCACAAGCAGAGGTCACCCTGATGTAGGAAGCTCTCCGAGTTGGTGAATTTCCACTACGGGTTTTGGGCAGGTTCATTTTTAATTTTTATTTTTTTTCATCTTAGCTAGTTGATTTCTGAAGGGTCTTGAGAGAAAACCTTGTGGCCACCAGCACTCCCCTTGCAGTCCTCTGGAGTGTCCTCCCCACACTGTTGGGATTCACTCAAGTCGATTTGATTTCCATCTCAAATGACTGCCCCCCAATCCAGGCAGATTTCAACACATCAGGAGGAGGCGTGAGATTGCTGGCTTCGTGTCTGGAGATGAGCTGGGGAGGGAAACACAGGTCCTGCAACGGCACAAATACCCCCAAAAAGTATTTGTGGACTTCAAAAAAAATCATCCAAAAAGGAAATATATTCTGTTCTTCTCGAATGGAAGGTCAGAAATTATTTTGGACAAGCAGGACTCTGACCGTTGTCCATCTAGGTGTGGAAGCGTTTGTCACCTGCGTGCATGTGTATGAGTGTGTGTGTGCATTGACATGGCTTTTCCTCCTTGCAAAACTTCACCTTGAAACCTGCAATCTGGAGGTTTCAATGTAATATGTAATCAGGGGGAGAAATGCTGCCCCTCCCAAAAACTAATAATAACCTGCTGGACTAAGCACAGGAGCAGAGTTACGGAGGACCATCAGTGCCTGTGGGATCAGGGCCCCATCAACATTGAGGGCTGCATCCCAGCCGACCCTGCTGTTACTCTGTCGCTGTCCAGACTGAAGTATCCCTACATGGGGACAGGGAGATCTGGGCTAAAACTCTTCACCACGCTTTGCCACCACAAAGATGACTATGGAGACTTTTTTTTTTCCCACAGCCAAAAATGTGGTTTGCTCCAGGGGAAAAAAACAACCAAACCTCCATTTTACTTGATCATGGTTTTTTGTTAAGGCTGGTTTATACCTTTCCCTATGGGTAGGAAAATGCCAGTCTACATCCTTTCACTTTGAGGATACTGCTCATGTTGCCATGGTTGATTCCCACCACCCTGCAGTAAGATCCTATGATGGGCCCTTGCCTTTAATCTGGGACCCAGCTCCTTGTTGAGTGACAGCAGCCACCACACCACGGAGACCCACTGCCTCAGGCATGGTGGGACAGCCCTCATCTGCCTTCCCGACTTATTGGTGTTTTTAACTTTTACGTTCAATTTTGGAACTGTTGCCTCTTGCTTCTCCATGACAAGGGTCTCCACGATGCTGGTGCTGGGAGGAGATCCTGCAGCGAAGGGAAGGAAGGAAGGAAAGGTGGGGTCTGGGTGCTGTGGTCCCAGTGGGCAAACACACACCCACCAGGAACCACATCCCACTGCCACAGCTGGAGCTGGCCAAAGGACACAACTGATCTCAGGGGGAAGGTTCCTGCACCCCCAAAGCCCCTTTGAGGTTCCTGAACCTGGGCAGAGAAAAAAGGAGGTCCACAGCACCACCGAGTTCCCACCAGTGGGGATGGACAAGGGGGATTCAGTGCCAAGGGCTTCTTACACCACAGGTTGGGAGCCCTCATAGCCTCCCATGACATGTCATCATTCCCCTAAGCAGCCCCGGAGCCCCCCACCAGGACAGTTGCCCCAATCAAGGGCAGAACTGGACACCTGTGGTTATTTCCCTCAAAGTTACAATGGGGGAGAATTTTGCTGATGGACTTCCACAGAGACCTAATGGAGCATGTTTGGACCTGGGGACAAAGGTCTTTCCCTTGCTTAGAAGATCACCAAATGCAGATCTGCCCCCCAGAAAAGCCTGCTGGAGTGGGGTAACCGCCGTGTTGCTGGAGGGGAGAATGGTGGGTGTTGTGGCCGAGGCAGGGAGGGACCTCTCTGGGCTCTGCAGGGCTGATGGAGTAAGGTTGATTTAACAAGGATGGTGGGTTAATGGTGGGGTGAAAGTGGGGTGAACACAGGAGGAGGAGGAGCTTGTGCCAACCACAAGTGCCCCTGTTTGCTTGCTGATCCCCGTGCAAAACGTCCTGACTGTTACAGGCCAGTACCACCTTCGCAGGACCCTTCTTTCCTTCTCTCTTGCTTTTTTGTTTGTTTGTTTTGTTGTTTAATTTCCCAAAACTTGAAAGCCTTTGGCTGCAGAGAAAGGAGACGTGCCACCAGGGTGGGATGGGAACAGGCAGAGGGATGCCACTTCCCATGGACCTTGTCTTTTGGGGAAGATGCTTTTGCAGGGCGAGGGTCAGCTCACAGGGCCTCATGGTGGTGTCATGACAAGGCCACTACACTGACACTGGGAGGGGGACACAGGATGATTCCCCGACCTCTCCCTACAAAGCAAGTCTGCATGGCCCCAGGAGCCCACAGCACCAAAATCCATCCCACGCAGCCTCCCTCACCCCTGCGCATCCCATGCTGGGACAGCACTGCCTGTCCTGTCCACACCAACCTGGAGGGAGGAGGATTGAAGTCTGTGCTGCACCACTCCTGCCTCCCCAAATCACCTTGGCTCCTGGGATGGGGCACCAAGTGACTCCCCTGGCTGCCCGCTCCCTCAAGGATCCCCAGCAGGACGAGGCTGTTTGTAGGCTGCACTAATATTTAGGACTGGGGTTGGAGTCTGGGTCAGGTTGGGGATACAAATGACTTCAGAAGGGGTTGGTCACCCCCTGGGTTGGCAGTGACGAGGTGCTCCCATTCTCAGCACCCAGCAGCACCCTTTGGCATTTAGGGTGAGAAAACCAAAAGGGGTAGATTTGGGGGCTGAGGAGTGTGGGGAGTTGAGGCACATGGGGAGATGTTGGCAATTCATGCATTAGGGGGAGGTGTGAGGCTCAGGGGTCTCCAGCTACATTATCTGAGCCAAGCCCACGCCAGTATCTAGGATGCAAGCTGAGAAGGAGAGGACAAGGATGGCACAGGGGTCAGGACAGCCCTTCCACCACGTCTGCCCACGAAGCGGCGCTCAGCAGCTGGGCTACCCCTTGTCTGTACTGCAGTGGACTTCGAAAACCACTAGTACAAGAGCATTTTGCACTATTTCTCCACTCTCTCCCCCCTTCCCTTTTTCTCCGCCTTCCCCATGAAAACTTTTTTGCTGTTGGTTTGGGTTTTTTGTTGTTGTTGATTTTTCCCCCCCCCCCAAATGGAGCATTGTATATTTAACGACCAACAGTTCACCTCGCTTCCAGACCCCTGTCCTGGCCCTGGCTAGGAGCCCTGCCTACTGTGCCCCCCTCCCCAGCCCCACCAGCCCCCTGCCACTGCCACCGGGACAGACGTCACCGCTCACGTTACCCACCGTTGTAACACACTTGTTAAAAACACACCAGATTCCGAGTTTCCTGCCTGGTTTTTATCTTTAAGCAATACTCACTACACATTTTACGGTAGCTTTTTATAGCTTTACATACATACGGTAGCTCTGTTGTTTCGTTTTTGTTTTGTTTTTGTTGTTTTGGTTTTTTTTCCAGTAAACAAGAAATACTCATAATCTTACTGGTGGGAAAAAAAAAAGCAGTTTGTGAAAAACTGACAATGGAAGAAGAGCTTAATGCTCTGTTTAGCATTTTGTACTTAAAAAAAAAATCTCACATTTTATTAAAAAGTGAAGATTGCTGTATACTATTTATTCAACTTATAATTTATGTTACTCTTTGATCTTTGTCTTTTCTCATGACAAAGCATTTATTTAATAAAGTTATGCATTCAGTTAGCTTCTGCCTGACCCTTGTGGAGCATCTCTGTGCTGGGGCCTGCCAGTGACCTGCTCCAGCCCCGAGCATTCCACAGCTGGTGGCGTTGGGCCCTCTGAGGGGCTCATCCAGCTCCATGGGGGTGCCCGGGGAGGTACAAGGCATGGGGCAAAATGGACGCAATGGTTTAGAAGAGCTTTTGATACCAGTATCAAAAGCTAGATGAGCAGTAAAATTGCAGGTTTGAGTTTAGAGCATCATAAAAGCAGAGCTACCCTATTTTTTTTCAGAATTTTCTTTGCATGAATGTGTCAGTGGAGCACAGCATGCACATTCAGCAAGCTTACCAGGAGAAAGTACCTGGCAACCAGTGATGTTAAGCTCCTAAATGCTATCGCAAACTGAGCCCCACAGCTTCGGATCAGATGCGATATTTGAGCCTCAGACCTCACTGGGCCGCTGGAAGATTTATCCCAGTGTGCAGGAGCATCCCTGGGGCAGCCCAGCCAGTCTATAATCACCTTGTGGTAGCCCTTGGTGGATCTTCCTGCTGCCCGGTGCCCTCCCCAGTGTCAGATCTGACCCTCCCCCACTGCCCACACAGCCCACTCACCCCCTCATCTCCCCCTCCTTCTGTGCCCCTCTTCCCCTCCATTCAACTGCCCAGCATCATCCTCACGTGCCCAGAGCAGGGTGGGAGGCAAAACTATCCCCTTTGCCCCTGCACTGGGGAGACCGTGGGTTGTCAGGGCTGCACTAAAATGCATCCCCCATCCTATCTGCACCACGTGGTGCTGGCACAGCCCCCCCATCCCTGATGGACACCCCACAAGGCTGAGCCTGCACCTCACGGGGCAGGAGCCGCGCGGCGCCGCAGCTGCCACGAGGGGCCGCCGCTGCCCGTGCCATTCGCGCACCCTGGTCTAGCGGGATGGGAGTTGGAACTGTATGATCTTTAATGTCCCTTCCAACCCAAACCACTCTAAGAAAATATTCACTTGCCAGTGTAGATACCTCTGTGTGCGTACACCACAGCTGCTGGGGTTTCAGCTAGACTCCTGCGTGCAGCTGGCACAGTCCTAATGCCTGACCTCGTGCCCCATCAGGCAAATGGCACAAATCTGGCCCAGATGAAACCCCAAAGCAACAACAACCATCAAACCCATGCACAGACATATGCAGACATTAAGGTCATATCACAACCCTAGGGAAGCCTAACTAGAAGCTTTTTGCTCCTTTTGCCTTAATGTTGTCTCCCTCTGCCCCTCTGTAAGGTGCCTGGCCAGTTGCAAGCACCCTTTGCTGGATTGCGGGCTCCCGTTTGTTCACCTCCAGCCCCTGAACTGGAGGGTGGCCCCTGGCATGGCTGGGCTCAGGCACCTCTGTCACCTTCAGACCTCTCTGGGAAGCACCTGGCCAGGAGGTCCCTTGTGCCCTACAGTGCACTTGGCATCCCCCCCACTCCCAGCATCACCTGATCCACCTTCAGCTACCCCACATCCTGCCTGTCCTCTTCCCCTCCCCTGCAACCTACTGCCCCCAGGCATTTTCCTTGTGCTCCCCACAATTGCCCAGCCTCTCAGCATGTGTCAGTCCCACTCAACCTCCTGGCAGGGAATGGAAAATAAACAGAAGGGGAAACAGCCCAGTGGTTTTGCCCCCCTTTGCGGAGGCCAAAGGGAAACCACAGCCACCTGGATGCTAGATGTCAGGGCCACATGGGGCCTCTCCTTCAATGCTGCAATTTTAATTGAATGTAGTGTGGAGTTTTATTATTAGTAGTAGTTATTCTTTGCCTCCCTGTGGTGCCCCAAGCACCAAGCTGTGCTGTCACACTCCCTTTGGCAGCACTTCTCACCCTGGGAGAAGGTGCAGGACCTTCAAGGGACCTGTCTCTACAGCCCCATGGGTGAAGCAGCTCAACCAAACTCTGGTCCCACACACAGCTCAAACCTCCCTGCACCTTCCCAACAGCCTGTTCTGGGAAAAGGCTTCACTTGGAAACACTATAGTCAGCTTTCTGGCCAGCTCAGATTTTGCTCTCCTTGTGCTAGCAAAGGGGAGAGTCCTTGGGAGTGTCCTCCATGGAAACCACATGCAGTTTCTCCCTGAATCATCCTGCTTAGCTGAGGAACTCTTTGCATGGGGTGTAGTGGAGGCCAAAACTGTAGCAAGACACCTAAAGGAACCTGGATGATTCATGGAGGACAGGCCCATCTTCCAGCTCAGAAACAGCATGAGTGGATGCAACCATCAGCTCAAGAAGCCCCTGAAATATCAAGGCTGGGAAGCTGGAGAGAGTAGAGAGACAACAAGGGAGTTGTCCTTACAGCCTTTGCCCAAGCATCTGCCAAGGTCCCTGCACTGGGTAGGAGGGAACTTGCCTTGGAAGGCTGCTTCCCTGCTCAAGGAGCAGGAAATCACCACTCTCACATAGCCACTCAGCAGCTCAGGAAGCTCCATGAACATCATGTTGGACAGGACATTCACACTGCCATTCTCTCCACCCAGCAAAGTGGAACACAACCACCTCTTTCCACCAAATCTAGCTGCTGTCAGGCAGGGAGAGAGTCTCCACACAAATACTGGCCAGATGCTGATTCAAGGGCCTAGTTGCATTTTGTAGATTCACAAGGTCCCACGTGTGTAGCAGGAATACAGCTGGCCAAAGGATGAGTGACACCAGTTCCTCCCTGCTCATACAACTTGGGACAGTAACGATGAAAAGCTCAACTCCCATTGCTGTCTGTCAGGCCTGGGGTTTGCAACACCACCTGGACAAAGGATGAACAGGGCCAAGTTTGCATGTGATGCATCAGGCAAGGAAATATCCTGTGAACAGTGGGGAGAGGGAAGATGACAGTTTTCTGGCATCCCATTTAATTTATTCCAACTTTCTGCAGCTCAACTTTTTCAAAAGAGAAAAAGACAAACACATAAGAAAACTTCCCTATTCCTAAACAAAACAAAAAGTATAAACTGCAGATGAGAGCCAGCATGTGCAAGGTTTATATGAAAAAGCAGAACACCCTCAGATGTTAACAGAAAACAGGTAGCATCAGTTTTACAGTTACTTGGTTTCGCATGGAGGTGTTTTCTTCTTCTCTCATGCTCCCAGTCGTAGACATCCACATATGCCCCCCATGACTTTCCAAAGGGGGTCCTTCCCCTGTCTCCTCCACTGCCATATCCAAACCTCTAAAAAGTCACAAAGGCTTTAAGTTACAGAGCCCACCTGTGCCCTTCACACTTTGGATCTGAAATGTGGGTCCAAGAAGCAGGGCAAAAAGCAATAAACCATTTAAAGAAAGCCCAATATTATTACTCTTAGGAGAGGGTTTTTGCAATTGCTCTACAAAGGGTATCCATATTTTAAAAAAAAAGAAAAAAAAGAGAAGGAAGAAAATAATAAAATCTCCTTGCTTAGGCAATGGGGAAGTTATTTATTCTCAGCATCGGTGTGTTCTGTACAGAAAGAAATCAACAGGTGAATTAACAGCAGAGACACATCTCTCCTCAGAACAGCATGTCCAGCGCAAAACCTCTCAGAGCACCTGGAATCACTTGGATTTCATCAATATAAATGTGTATGTGGGCAGAGGAGTGTGTGTGTGTGTCAGGGCCTTTATGAAGCAAGATACATACTGTAATTTACTTACAAAAAGAAAAAGTTATATGCTGAATAGCAGATGCTCACTCCAGTCCCAAGCAAAAATGGAGGGACAAGGGCAGCTGCTTGGGAGCGCAGGTTTTAGATGTGTTTTGTTTTTTTCCTATCTAGAAACAAAGAAAAAATGAATGAGAGAAAGAGAGAGACATTCCCTGGCTTGTTATCCTAAATCTACATAGGCATCCTTCCACCCAGCCTCAGCAAGTTCATTTTAGCTCCCTCAGTATAAGCTGATCCTAAGAAATACTCAGCAAAAGCCCTTCAAATCCCCTTGAAAAACAAGCATTTAGCTTTGTCGTCACCTAAAGGCCCCATGCTCTTGGACCAGTGGCTGAAGCCAGTCCCTATGGAGTTGGCTGTTCCCCAGCACCAGGAAAGGAAGCACCCAGGAGTGTTTTTAGGGGGTGAGGTGAGCAGCTGTCTCATTTTTAGCCCTTTCCCTCACCAATGCTTCCTTAGGGAACACGTCCCAACTGCGGTGGTATGTTCCCACCCCACATCCCATGCCAGGACAGATGGCTGGGCTGGGGGACAGGGGACCAGCAGGACACAAGAGGCAGACGACAGTATTTACAGTCTTTGGTATTGGGGAAGGGAGAAAAAGAGGAGCAAAGGCTGGGCTTTTTCTTTTGTTTTTTTTCACTCACTCCCACCCATGGCAAAGGGTTTTGCCCCCTGGGAGGGGTCAGGGAGCACATGGCACTCTGTGCTGGAGAGCAGAGGAAGATGCCGCGAAGCAGCAGGGACGGCAGGGCTGCAGGGCGAGGAGCAAAAAAGACCGGTTCTCTGGTTTATGTTGGGTGAAAGACTAAGAAAGCAGTCCCTTCTCCTTGCAAACCCCCCACCGCCTTTCCCCTCCCATAATCCCTCCCTTCCCCAGGAATCAGGCAGCTGAGGAAGGAGGGCAGCACGCAGGACCCAACCCCAGTCTCTTCCAGAGCCTAAAGAGACACGCTGAAAACCATGTAAAATCCAGCACTGGGGCCACAGTGAGCCACCTCCAGCCAGCAGGATCATGTCTGTCTACTGGCTCCGCAGGGCATGTGCTCCCCGGTCCTCCTGCTCATGCGCTGTGTAGAAGAGGTGGCACTCGGGGTCCCCGCGGATGGTGGGTGCACCCTGGATCACCTTCCCGTGGATTGGGTCCACACACCAGCACTCGCCACGCTGCCCGTTCACAGACATCTTGCACTGCATGAAGAGGGACAGGGCAGGCATCAAAGTAAAGACAGGGACAAAACAACCCCCTTCCCAGGTCCACCAGCCCAAAGCCCAAACACAGGCCGAGCTGGGGTTTCTCCAGTCATCTGGCACTAGTCTGGACTTAGGCAAGATCCACAGATACCATACTCAAACAGCCCAGGGTCTGTACTGCACCAGTAGTGTTACTTTATCAGTCCAGGCTGAGGGCTGAACCTCTTTCCCCAGTGGCTGATCCAAGGACCAAGAAGCCAATTTTAATGAACCACAAGGACAACTGTCCCTGAAATGCATCACCTTCTGCCAATTGTGGAGAAAAGCACCCAGAGAGTCAAGAGTCCGAGGGGAAAGAGGGATGGGATAGACTGACAGAGGAGTTGTATGAGCTTCTTCTCACCTGTAGATTAGGCTAAACAAACTGAAACATCAGATCAAGGCCCCCTCAGCCAGACCTAAACATACTTCTAAACAGGGATTCACTCTGTTCCAGAATGGAGGTAGGGACCATGGTGCATCTGGACCTGGACTGTGTCCTCCCAGTCCTGTTAGACAAAGGTTTCTTGCCCTAATTGTTATCATCCACCTCCTGCCGTGCAGGGCTGCAGGCACTTTGAATCTGACACTCACCCCTCCATCCCCAGCATATACATTTCTGGACAGGGTGTAGTGGGAGATGCAGAGGTTACTCCAAGCAGGCCAACCTCTGTGGGCACTCCGTAAAGCTGAATTTAAGCCATTTTCTGCAGCTGGGCTGAGGTCAAAATGCAGCCTTGTTCATGGGAATAAAAAAGTACAAAAAGAGAGGAAGGAAAAGCCTCCCCAGCAGGAGAGTGCATCCTCCACCTGAGTACTGGCCCATAGGGGGTGTGAGCAACTGGGAATGCTTTTGTTGCCGTCTGCTTTCCAGTAAATGAAAATGAGCTCAACTCCTAGATGGAGGGAAATTGGTATCACTTCACATTTGCCTTGTTTGCCCTCAAGCAGGGAGGTGCAGGGAAGAAGAGAAAACAATTTTTGTCCTCTCTCTTTATCTGTAGTAGTGACCAGTGTGTAACCCACCTGCACCCTTCAGTGCAAGCTGACTTATTTCCCAGGGACAAGGAGCAGCAGAGACTCTCTTCTCTTTTGTAGCACACAAAGCATCACTGCACTGTCCAGGCTCATTCCCCAGACATGTCTTATCTCCCTACAGGCAACTTGCCAGCTCTGCTCCAACCAGCCCTTCCAAGTATGCTCATGCTGGAGGATCTAGCCAGCCCATGGGGCTCTTCAGGGGGAGATGGAGGGTGAGGGTCCAGATGGCACAGAGACAAGAGAAGGGACAGAGGGAGATTATCTCAGAGCATCATACTTTTTTTTTAATGCTCCTGATCAAGGGAAGTAGCCCTGAGTAAAATGCTCAGCCACAAAAAGAGCAGGTTTTCTGGGGTCCCCTCCAAAGGCTCAGCTATAAGGGATCCTCATATCCAAGTACTATTCCCACAACTGCAGTCAACTCTGGACAAGCTAGGGTTTTGCTGGTTTTCCTGGCACTTTTTTCCCCATGACTGAGCCACTGACACCTGGTAGTTTTGCACAGGCAAAGCCAAGAAGTCAGAATTCAGACACACAGGTTCTGTGAGTCTTTCTGGATCCCATAAATACCTTCAGAAGCACACTGCACCCCAAGCCCCACCTCACCTGGAAGGAATCCCTCCTACAGCTGTGGGACCAGCCTTGATTTGTGGAGGAAAACCAGTAAAGTGCACTATAAAACTTCCTGACCCAAGGAGAAGTCCTTTCTGTTTTGTCTGCAAGACTGGCCAACATTCAGTCTCTCTCTGCTTTTCTCCTGCAGCAGGGCCCAGTCAGGACAATATGTGGCTCAAAGTACATTAAAATAGACCTGGACAGATAAGCAGCTCTTGTGAGGAAGAAGGGGCTCTGAATTAAACAGATTCTTGGCTGCCCAGAGCCACACGTGGATGTGGATCTCATCTCCACTTGTGAACCCGTGGCTGCAGATGCACCTAAGCACCCATGGCTGCAGCAGCACCTAGGTGCTACTAAACCTGTTCATGCCATGTGCAGTATTTGCTGTTTACCCCACACCTCATATCGTGTGTGCAGTCTCAGCCCAGCCCTGATCTGTGCCTGTGCTTTGTGGCTGCACACGATGGGGACAGACAGAGAGCCAAGGGCTGCTGCTGGGAGTACAGTCAGCCCCAGAGCTGCCGCTCTCCCCACTTACCTGCTTGAGATTGTACAGGCCATGCTTGTCACAGTTGGGGATGTGAAGGGAGTAGAGGTGCTCCAGGGGACCTCGCTCATCTGGCAGCCGCATAGTGGATATGCGTTCCAGGACCTGATCCAGCTCCTGCTGACAAGGGGTCTGAAAAGAGACCAGAAAGCAGAAAAAAAAATTAAAAAAATAAAAATAAAAATAAAAATAAAAAAAATCAGGGCAATGGTACCATTCAAGGTCAACACTTTGGACAGTGGAAACACCAGTAGGGATGAACACTTGCGTGCACCTCCTCATGACACAGGTTTGCCACTGGGTTCTGCTACAGACTTCACCTGCAGACACCCAAAATCAGAGTGCTGCATGGCCACATGTGGACATGAATGTCTCTCCCATGTGCCTTACATGGCCAAGAGCCTACATAATACCATGTCCCAAGCCCTGCATATACAGAGAAGGAGAAACCTTAGAGATGCTACCGTGGGTCCCACGGGTGATGAAGAATGACACAAAGCAGGGCTAGACCAGACAGACCAGGATGGTTTCATGAGTTCCCACACCTGTGGCACAGTTTTGGCCCAGAAGTGAAATTCAAAGCATGTGAAAACCCATGGGAGTGGAGGGGAAGCCCTGGAAATGAGAGTATCCAAAGCTAGCCTCTGGAGGCATCCCTCTTGCTCCACAGCAGCTTCCACATAGGGCTCCCCACCAAGGCGGTCTGTTTGAATTACACCTGATGTGAGCCAAAGTGAGTCCACACCTCTGTTTTTGCAGTGGATGGTGTTGGGGTTTTTTCCCCTCAAAGGAGCAGCAGCAGTGTGGGAGCTCTCAAAGCTGATGGTGCTTACACCTTATTTTGAACCTCTGTTTTGCCTGTTCCTTGGAAGACATTGAGGACTCTCTTTTAAAGTCCCTTTCTGTCCCTGTGCTCACCAGATATTAATGCTCTATATGTTTACAAGGACCTTTTGGGATGGGTTTCCATCTCCATCCCCATCCCATTTAGTTGCCTTGACCAAACTGCCCACTAGAGGGAAACCACGGCCAAGGACTGGAGGGCGTAGAGACAGGGAAAGCAAGAAGGGGACGGACTTTGAGCACTCCCACTGCTATGAGACAGTCGCACAGCCCATCCTCGGGGCTTGTGGCCCCCCTAACCTGGACTGGGGCTGCTCTGCAGCAGGCAAGCAGTACCCCTTTACCCCACCCCCCCAAATCCCCTTGGGCCATCTCTGGCATTTGCTTAGGGGAAAACGGGTGTGAGAAAGGCAGTCCACGGGCAAAGGGCATGCCGCACCCCTGCAGAGGTAGGTATCGAGCCAGCAGGAGCCCCCCTTTCCCAGCTCTGCCATCAGGAGGTAAAGCTGCAAAGAAAATAATGGCTCCTCACCAGCACATCAAAGTTCATCAGATGGTGTGTTCAGCCCCAGCTTCAGGCCAAAACCAATGTTTGCTTTTCCTTATTTTCCTTGCCCCGCTTTTTTCTTTCAAAATTTTTTTTTAATCTTTTTAAGACAGTTTACTGCAGATGTCACTAAGGCTTTGCATTCAGCATTTCCCAGTGAGCCCACAGCTGCACCCCTCAGCCCCCCACAGCCCCTGCCCTCTCACCCTGCCCGTTGACAGCCGTGACTTTTTGGAGTCTTCATGGTTGTGATGGGCCTTGCTGACTTTGCCCATCTGCCGCTGCTGCTCATTCACCTTCTCCCTCATAACTGCCAGCTCCTTCATGCCTGTCTTCATGGGCTTCCTCCCACCAGCTCCGCTCAGTATCCCCACAGTGCCATCCACGTGGTTCTCGGCAAGAATGCTCTCGGACCGGTCATCACCATTATCTGCAGGAGAAGGGCAGGCAAGGAAAGGGTCCAGCTCAGTCTGGTGCTCTCTCACGTGTTCATCCCACCCCGGATCATTTTCAAATGTGGCTGGTTACCAAGCCATAAAACCTTTGCATGCAAACCTTTTAAATTGCATTAGCCCTTTCATCTGGAAGGTGAGAATAGATCCTTTCATTCTGGAGTTATTGCCACTCTAAAAGACAGTTTAGAAAGCAGAGGAAATCGCTGCTGTAGAAGTTCTTTCTGGCTTTTCTTTGACCTTCTAAATTACTTCCCGAGAATGTAATTTTCCCATCACAAGTCCAGTTGGATTAGGGATGCCAAGTGTATTTCAGCTCCAAAACTTAAAACCACAGTGATTATTAACAATACCTTGAGTCCATCTATCATCCCCCAGAGTATCTCCAGGAATACTTACCCAATATTCAAGTGCTAAAATAAATTCTCAACGCTGCTTTCAAAAATACCTTCCTTCTGTTCTATGGCCACCTTAATTTCCCTTGGAGATCCTGCCATTTCAGTGATTGTCCTTGCCATACCATTTTTCCCACTGTGTGTCATACACTGTGTTACTCATTTAGCTTCTACCTACTTCTGCATTTGGCCATTTCTGCTGACAGTGGAACAGTCCCATCTTTGCCACTGTTGCAAGCCACAAGATCCCCAGCTAGTTCAGCCATTTCAAAATCGGTTAGCAGAAATCTGGGGATAAACACTGGACTTTTTCCATCTCCTCTGCTCTCTACTTTACTTATTTTCCCAATTCACTGGGAATTTCTGAGAGCAAACCTTGGCAAAGCAAGACACAATGGTCACAATGCTGCAGACAACAGTCCCTTTAGACTTTGCAGTGGCAATGAGGACAGATCTCAATTGCTCCTGCTTGCTCCAAAAGCCCAGAAGGTGACAGCTGATCCCTCCTTGTTGCCTGCTTTGATCTGGCTAAGCAAGCACATCTAACACTGTAACTGAATCTGATATTGAAGCTGGTCCTATGTTAGGCTGGGCCTTGGACCAAGACCTCGAGAGGTCCTTTTGAACCCAAGTTATCATTCAACCCACACATGTACATCACCTGTCACTGCACTAACCCAGGCTATATATGTCTCCATATATATCTCTCTATATAAGACCTCTTCAGCAGCTCCGTAGGTAACCACACCAGGGGACAGACCAGGTCGTTCTGGTGGTGATGATAAACATCAAGTGTCTTTTAGCATCTTCCAAGCAAGAACTGTAGCACTCAACCTCCCAACATCAGCATTCTTTCCAGCACCCCCAATTTTGGCTTTCCAGCATTATGGAACTCAGACACATAGAGGTAAAGAAATCACATCAAACTGTGCACGATGCAGGGCAAGCAATGCTTTAGCATACACAGTAATGCTTAATTTCTGGATTTCTTCTGCTTTTCAGAAGACCAAGCATGCAGAGCATTTACAGATGTTAATATTTCCTTTTTTCAGAATCTGCATCAGGATGTTTTGTCAGGGCATAGCTCTACTGTCATGACAGAGAGTGAAAAATCATAATAGCAAGTGTTTTATTTCTGCCACAGCTTTTTAAGCTCTTTTCAGATATTACAACCCCAAGCTCATAAAGGAGAAACTGCAAAAAGAGTTTTGTCTGAACTTACTCAGCTGCTTGATGGCAAGATGGCCCAAGTGAGCTGGATCGAAGAGCCCCTCCAGCCTAGCATGCCATTCATGAGAGACCATCAGCAGCTGCTAGGGGACACAACAGAAGGACCATTCCCAATTTGTGCTGCAGACCAGCAGTAAAAGCACTTTCATGGTTGGAGACTGCATCTGACCCACAGGATTTAAAAGCCACCAACAGACCCATCCCTCAATGGATTTATCCAATATCTTCTTCAACTTCTTCACCATTTTGGCCTCAGATATCCCAATACTAGGATCATCCCACTTCCAGAAATACTAAATATATTTGGTCTGCAGGTTTTTAGCTGCTTAGGTAGCAACTGAAAAGCAAACATGGGGCAAAACCAATCTGGCAAAGCCCATTACTTTCCTCAGTATTGGTTCCAGATGAGAACCGAGACCAGGTTTGATAGCCAGATGGGCGAGCTCAAAGTCTAGGCTGCTGCCTGATGATTGCCATCTGGCCATCATCCTAGGAGACAGACAGGCAATATTTTGAGCAGGAATCTTCTGTTTATACACCAGTCTCCCCGCTAATTAGAAACACATAGTGAGAAGAGAGAAGGCCATGAGGCCGCCTTTAGAGAGGATCAAATAAAAAAAGCACCATGAAGAGATGGGCAAGGCTGGCCAGGCCCTGATCCTCAATGAGCTGCTTAAGCGAGTTTTAGCCTTCCGACATCTTTTGTGCTCCTCTTGGTGTCTCACCAAGTTGTCAGCAACAGCACAATAAGCACAGCAGCAGGGCAGCTTCTCAGACACATTTCAGTCCCCTGCTTCATTCAGAAAAATGATGGTACAAACTGACAGAAGAGCAGCAAGCTGGAAGTGGTGCCTTCCCCCATTGATTCTTGCTCCTTCCTGCCTCCAACTAAAATATATAGACATCTGCCCAAATAAGCACTGTGCTAGTAAATGCAGGCGAGTTGGTAAGCCTCTTGTCAGCTGATTCATTCACAAAACCTGCTTCTGATAATATTTTTGTTCATTTTTCTCACTTTCCAATGCTAACAAATACCAGCCCAAAGAAAACCACCGATGGGAGTGGAGTGTGCAAGCCGATGTGCATGAACACACCCAGGGACGGCAGAGATTGCTCTTGGCTCCCCAGGCACCATCACAGGAGCAAGACTGGATCAGAGGCCAGGAAGGTCTAGCTGCTATTGACTGCAAGCTCTCCTCTCCAAGTCAGCCATGGTGAGCCCTGCCCTCACTCTGCTGCCAAGCTGGACCAATTCACCTGGGGCTGATGCCAGAGACCCATCACAGCTTTTTCCTCTCCCAAATCCGGTGCTGCTCTTAGGAGAAGCTCTCCTGATCTGAGGCTTCCAGGGGTGGCTCAGTCACAGGGGAAGGGAGCTGAGACAGAAGAGGTTGGCCCCCATGTGCAAAGCACCAGCATTTCCTTCAGGACAAACTGCGTGCACAGGAGGAGTCTGAGAATCAGGTGTGATGGACCACATTTCAAAGAGCAAATGGGCCAGGTAGCAGAGAGATCAAGATTCAAGGTCAGGAGAACACCGAGCATGCTGCAAACCAAACATCTCTTACAGTCAGATAATGCCTTTTAATGGTGCCCAAAAGCTGCAAGTCATGCATGCTTGCTTATGACTACCCATGAAATAATGAAGACAACCCGCCAATCCTACCGGCATGGGATGGGCAGGTATGCAATTGCCTCAAGATACACAACCCTAATGCCTTTTTGCTGACCCATTTCAGTTCACACTAAATATATCTGTAAGGGAGTGGTGCCAAACTCCAAAACAATTATGTTTTATAGTTCTTCCATTTTCCTATGGCATGTGGAAAACATCTCCTGTGCTATTTTGGATCAAAAGGTAGAGAGCTTTGTGCAGGGTGGGACAAGTGTGGCAGGAATCTAAGCAGATAGCTGAAGTTCTCCTGAACACTGATGCTGAGCCCATGAAACACCTCTCTCCTTGCCAAGAAAATGATTTCTTTATGGCCTTTTTCAAGGAAAATTCCCATTGGCTTCAATGGGGCGAGGACTTGGCTGAGGAAAAAGCGTGTTCAAATGGCCATCAGCTTATGTCTGTAGGAAGCTGCACAGTCTCGCCAACATTTTCAAAAGCGGCTACCAATTTCCACTTCTGAAATTTTCGGGAATCAGGTTTGAGACCTCCAGACACCTCTGACGAGACAGCTGAGAAACAGAAGGGCTGAAAAACAACCTGCCACTTCCAGAACTACAAGAAAAAAAAGTACCATACAAAAAAACCCGACAGCTGCCTCAGGTTAAAAATATATCTTTATCCCTTTGAAGGGCCCTGGAGCGTATCTGGCCTGTGGGACGGGATCAAGCCAGTAGCACTCACTTAGCACGGGAGGGCCAGCCTGTATCACGGGGAGCACGCACCATGCCAAGGACCACAGGCGCCCTCCCCAACACTGCTCTCTCTCTGCACTTGCTTTCCTTATCGACAGCTTGCCCAAAGGGTTTCACATGCATTTGTTTATCTGCCCAGGGTGTTTGCATAGCGTTTAAGTGCTGATCAAGGTCCCAAACCCACAAAAAGCTCCACCAAGTGGCCTTCAACACCCCTGACTGAAGCCCCACTAACTGAGGGTTCCAACTGTGTCCTGGGCTGGACGGGGCTTACATCTCCCTCTGGCAGCAACCACAGCCTCCACTGGCCAGCACTTTCCTTCTGAAAAACTTGAGAGTGCTGCCCAAAACCATGTGAGGAGCAAATGGGCAAATCCAGGAGCCCAAGTCCTGGACTGGCACTGCACCATACACAGGAACAAGCACAGCTGGGGCTGTGGGAATGAAGCATCCCTCTATGGAGAGATTTCTCACCCTGAGCAGAGGTGTCAGTGTTATCTAGGTTTGGTTTTGTCTCTTCCCCCCAACACTTTTAGCTTCTTGCGTCCACGAGTTCTACCATTTCAGGATAATTTAAGTGCCTGTTCTGGGTTTTGCTTTGCTTTTATTATAAGGAGCAAAGCTGCCTGTCCCAGGCTGACAGGAATCCAGCACTTGTCCTCTGCAGCCAGAGAGCAAACTGAGCCTTTAAACCTGACCTTTCATATATAGGAAAGGTGGGGAAGGAACAGACAAACCCTGACCACAGCCCTGGTGACCTCTGCTTCATCAGTCTGCAAAGTACTTCTAGAAGAACCCTGGGCAAAGGTTCTTGTGCAACAGCTCTAGTATATGTGCTGTTGACCTGGAGCTCAGATACTTCAAAAAAAGTTTGCTTTACTGTTTAAAAAATATAAATAATAATAATAATATAATAATAAAAACTAATAAATAATAAAAAATAAATAATAATAATTTTTAAAATGCCAGTAAAAAGTAAACTTTTTACTGGCATTGCAATTTCCTCACAGCAGGAGTTGCCAAGAACAAAGTCCCCCCCAAAGCCCTCTGGCCCATTCTAGCCCAAAAAGGACCCTGGGTTTGCCAATAACCACTGGCAAACTGCAAAGCACTGAGCCATAGCACAGCATCCATCACTGCTCAGCTGGTGGCAGAGGGAAAATGTGGTAGGTGCTCTGGCCACAAGCATAATCAAGCCACTCTGGATGCAGCTACAGAGGCAGATGAAACCAAACACCCACTCGAGTTTCACTCTTCCCTTTACACAAAGGTGCAACTGGGAATGCCACAGAGGGAGCATGAGTAATGGGCTCTGTAAGAGAGGGGGCGGTGGGAGACGGGACACAAAACAGAGAAGAATCACCTCCACCCTAGAACATCATCTCTCACAGAGGCCAACCATCAATGCTCAGGGGAGGAGCAGAAGAAAGGACACAATTATAGAGAAATTCTTCTCCGTCTCTCCTCCTGCCCATCAGCAGTTCAGGAACCAAAGGTATTTCATCTAGATTGGGTTTAATAGCCATTAACAGTCCTAAACAGGGAAATCCCATGCACAATCCCTTCTAGATTCAACTACAGGGAGCCCTCATACTACCTCCAGCTCTCCTTTCCTCAGCCAGAAGTCTGTTCTGCTTAAGTCTCATCCAGTTCTGCACCAGCAACATGTGGATGTTTAAACCATTGATTTGGTAGCAAAGGCATACAACCAGCATTACTGGGTAGCCCCGAGGTGTCTGTGCCATCCAGCTTTTGGGAGGACTCGCAGGAAGGCTAGTCTTTCACATCTCTCTGAAACACAGGCTTCCATGAGGCACAGATCAGCTCAGAGAATCTCTGCCTGCTGAAGCACTCCTCAGGTCAGTTCCCGGGACCCTCTGCCTGCCTGCATTCCCAGGGTTATTTCCTCATGCCAACTTGCTCAGTAACAGCGAGGAATTGCACACCACAGCCAGAAAATTCCTGCATTGGTCTCCAAGAGCTTGTTTTACCTCTGTGATAAGCTGTCCACAAAGCACTCTGAGATCCCCTGGGGCCAAGAGCCCTAGGGCTCTGCAAACACCCTTTTTTTTGTCATGAGATCTTTTCAGCCCATCTCTACCAGCAGGGAGGGCAGGACTGGGGAGGAACGGCATGTTCTGGCCAGGGGTTGCTTAGCAAGCTCCTGTCCCTGCCCTGAGCAGCTGGCACGGAGGGGTGATCCAAGGGGCACCCAGTGCTTCCCTTTGACTCAGTCATCCTGCAGGAAATGCTTTATGCTCTTCCAAAGTGCCAGGGACACTGACTCAGGGCAGCACAGCTTTCAGCAGTCTGCTTTGCTCTCTTTTCTCTGCCTATTCCTGGTGGCTGGAGAGCTCAGCTTTCCCTCCTTCATCCACGTAGGTCCAAAGTCAGAGAAAAACCTCTTACCACTGCCCAGTACCCTTTAGCACACCTGTGCCCCTCTGCACACAAACTCCTCTGGCACCGAGCAACCACAGAAGCAATATTGACATGGAGCTGATGTCAGATGAGGAAAAGAGAGGAACTGAAATGTCCCTTCCACCAGGCTTTATTTCAAACAGCCTTTTTTTTTTTTTTAAACCATATTTGTAGACCGGTTTCCCAAGGATACAGAACTTGTGCAATTACACAGCTTGCCTCTATGTGTTTCTGCATGTGCGTATGTTTGCATGACTGCCTGTCTCCCTATTAGTTCTCTTCCCCCTCCACCTCTCAATATATCTACAAACACGTCAGCAAATGCCAACTGCATCTCAAAGAGGAACACAATTCTCAAAAATAGTAAGTTTCCAGCATTTCATGAAAATGTGCAACCAAGCTGAAGAGAGATAAAACAGCAGGGTTTGTTTTGTTAGCTTTCTTTCCAAACAATTTGACTGATGGGCCGTGTAGCACATTATCAGCCCACTCTGTGCAGACACAGTGAAGCACAAACCACCACTGGGGAAGGTCTGCTCCAGTCCTCCTCCTGGCAGCAGTGAGCCTGCACGTGTTGCTTGTAACATCCTGCTCCCTCCCGCACCAGCTGTTCACTGTGTGCCAAGAATGGTAAGTGAAAATGCTGTTCAGGACCCTCAAAAATGCGGGGGAATGTTTCAAGTCCCCTCATTTACTGAACTTCCATTTGCAATCCTGCTTTTCTTTCACCACTTCTCCTGAGCATGGGGCTGCTGAGCATCCCAGTGTGCACCTACAGTAGAGGCTCTCCAGACTCACCTAAATGCTGAAGCTGAGGAGCCAAAGGGTCTCATCTCACAGCTGATGACAGTGGTTTTGTGCCTGTGCTTAACCTCAACACATGTGAAGGCAGCTTGCTTAGGGGAAAGACCTTAACATGTTTGGAAGGTTTTGCTGAGTGAGGCTCTCCAAGCTCCCTGCCACCATAAAAGCATTCCCCCTTGCTAGTGAACCATATCTCAGCCCTTTCAACACACTCCTCTGATTAGCCCTCTGCAAAGCTGCAACCTTCCCAGCAGAACCAAATGAACTAACTTGAAAACACTTTCAAAGCTTAAATTAATTGCACTGCAGCTTCCCAATTCGACATTGACCCCATCTGTAAATTTCCCAGAGTAGCTACTACTTAGTCATTAGGGGCTTCTTCCTGAATGAAACAAACCATTAATCTTACCAGGCCAAGTCTCTGCTCTTCTTCCCCAGTCACTCACATGCATTTGTGTGGTCTTCAGTGCCCCAAGCACCCCAAAATGCCTACACCAACTTCTAGTATAAGCTCGTCTCCTAAATCCACAGCTCCTATGAATCTCCAGAATGAAACCAGGCCACAAAACCACCTCATTCATTTCCTACAGGTTTTACTGCTATTTGAATTACCTTTATTTTCCCAGTGGAAACATGGGCTCATCTCTGACCCCAAGCCCAAATTCACTGGGGCTTTTGCATCCCACAGTCTAGACCATGCAAGCACAGAAGAGGTTTCCTGACCACAGCCTCCATGAAGGTGCCTGCATGTTAACTATTATCTAGATGATCTCTGTTTGGCATTGAGCTGCTGCACCTCTCTTTCCTGCAAGAGAGCCAAAGGCTGGCAGAATTACAGGAGCTGTGAATCTCAATAAGGCTGATTCCCAGATATGATGCTCTGCAGCCTGCCAGGAAGGGCTGGTGAAGGACTTATGATCTGATGGACACACAATCACAAGCAAGAAACACTCCTCTAAATTCACACTAAACATTTCTGCCTCCCTAGCACATTTTGGAAAAATCAGAATATACAGGACTTTTTCAGACTATTCTCCTATTTTAAAATTATTACTTTTCTAGGTGCCGGCAGCAACAAGCAAACACCATGTTAGCTGGAGACAGACTGTCAAAAATCAGTTTGAACCTGCACAAAGGAAAGATGTGATACTAGAGGAAGTGCTCGCATCTGTCCATCTGGGTCTTCAGACCCACATGTCTCTTGGATAGGGTGCTTTAGCCAAATAGAAGACATCTTGCTCCAAGGAGAGTTGGGCTGAGAAATTTTGTAAGTTCTTTCACATCAGAAGTAAAGGGAGATAGTCTGTGTTTTTTTCTGGCAATGCTCTCTGTCTGTTCTGGCTCCTCAAGGATGGTTTAGCTCACCAAAAAGGTGTTCTCTGGCTCTGGAAGCCCAGCTGTGCCCTTTGATGCCTGTTCACAACCCCCATCAAGATCAGTGGCTGGTGGGAAAATGGCTCTGGACACACCATGACCAGAGGAGCCTGTGGTAGAGTAGTGCACCGCCTGGGAAGGCCGCACAAAGCACAGCCAAAAGTCTGACCTTTCACCCTGCAGAAAGGTCAAAAAGCCTCAAAATCAGGAAGGAAAGAAAAAGACCAAACCAAACCATAACACAACAACACAAACATAAAATAAAAAAGTACTTAAAATCCCTAAAAGGTCAGAGCAGTGCCCCACTCTGCCAGTGAGAGCCATCTCTCATCTACCTCTGGTATTGCTCCACTCCCTTCTCAGCCACATTGGCTTCTCTAGTTATTATGCACACAAATGGAATGAACTTCAGTAATTTATATTACTAGTTTTTAAATAACATCTCACTTTTCCACAGTCAATTTTCCAGACGGCAGCTCAGTCCAAGGCTCCCCTAACCACCCACCCAAATCTCACTGCACATTTCCTCAAAGTCTGCTTTTTTCAAAACACGCTATTATTACGGTAATTCCTTCCTATCTTCTCAGAAGCCCTGCCAGAGCCCAACAGCAATTACCACCAGTGTCACCTTGAGGTCTGCTGGACCCATGTCCCTGTGCAGCCCCTGAGCAATGCACCAACCCTCAAAACCAACTCTGTGTTTGCTTTTTCTCGAAACCTGCATTTCCCAGGGACAAAGCACAAGTGCCTCCAAATAAAACCGGAACACTGAACTGTAGGTGAAAAGAGGCAGTATCTGCTGTAAATTGAGTTTTTTCTGCCCACCAGAATCTCCCAGCTGCCTCCAGCACTTACAGCCATTATCCTTCCCTCCTCATGAGGGCTACTACTGAGTTGCCATATCCCACATTTAAGCCACAAGTTGAGCTGTTCCCAGATTGTTTGAGGTTTTTTCTTCATCTAATGTTCAAGCTAAGTAACATTGCAATTGCTTCAGGTTATGTCAAAACATTTTGTTCATTTGTTCTTGGGGCAGTATTTCACTCAGTTTTGCAGTCACTTTGCTCAATTTCTTTAAGCCTTGTTTTATCCTTCTCCCAGCTAGGAGCAGAGACTGAATTTGAACCCTCATGTTAGAGTACTCCATGAAGGGACTGAACCTCGTCTTGCATATGTATGTATTATGCACATTTACTATTTATCTTAGTATGTTCATTTACTGAAAAAAGGCAACTGCCACTCTCTAAGCATGAAGTCTTCATTGATACAACACTGCTACTGAAATAAACAAGAGCTTTGTCAAAATTAAGACTTTGTGGATTCATCCCACTGCTGACTGGCACGTGCACATGTGCAGTAACACCACGAAGGGCTCAGACTCATGGACAGACTACCAGAAGGCAGCAATTTACTGCAGATAAGCTGATCCGTAATAACAGTTTGTGGCATACAAGGGCCATGCACATGCAAGTAATGCAAGTTACCTTTACAGTCCCTCAGTGACTTCCAACCTCCAGAGCCTACAGCATGACCACATCAATGTCACTTGGCCTTCTGAAGGGGAAGTTTTCTTCCCATAGGTGGAAGGGAAACAGTGCCAGGCAGCCTGCTGCTTCGCTCTGATGTCATTGCTTTGGTCTCTTGCCTTTATAGAAAAAGGGGCTGGATCTCACTTTGTTTGCAAATGACTCTCTATTTTGGGCCACCCATGAAGTTGCCCAAACTCCAACCTCAGGAGTATGCAGACTCCTGCTGAGCAAAAGGCAGGAAAAGAGACCCATAAAACTGTGGTAGAGGAAGGAAGAAAAGAAAGGGGAAACACCAGTCAGTTGCATTACCAAGGAGGAGGGAGGCATTGCAAAGCTTAAAAAACAGACCACCACAAAACAGTGATGGAGACAGATGTGATAAGCCAGCTGAACCACTGGAAGGGAAGCTGGCATGTGCAACAGTCAGCTTTCCACTCAAACAGCTTCAGGAAGCGTTTTATGTACAGCCAACCAGCACGCTCAACATCAAGTGCCCTAGTGTGTTTGCTGTGCACCTGATCTACACAGCACCCCTTTCCTGGTGGAAGGATCCGGATACCATTTACAGGCTTGGAAGATACCCAGGCTTGTGGCAAAGAGGCCTTGAAAAGTGGGAGCTGCTGAAAGGTGGTGGGATCCACCACATGGTGGTGGGATGGTCCCCAAGTCAGAGACCCATGCCTTTATAAACAAGCCAAATAGTTAACACTGCACTTCTGCAAGGAAATGCAGGGGATCCCCTAGCTTCAGGAAGGACTGGCATTCTCATGGAATTCACCCCAAAATGCCAGACACCAGCTGTTTTGTGGCATACAGATGTTTATGTCCTTCTCCAAACCAACCCTGCACATGGTGTGAGCCTGCACAAGTGAGCCTCCCCAGCCACAGCCCAACCAGCTGCTCTGCAGCAAGTGGTACTCACACTACACTGCCAGTGTTGTACAACATATGAATAACAGGTTTTACCTGGCCTTTATCTATTGTACTCTTGAACCCCTAAATTTGCAAAGCAAAATGCAGCAGTCATCTGAGGGCAGGTAACTCCCCAGGCATAGGGTCTGGGGAAGGAGCACATCAAGGGGGGCACCACAACCTCCCAGAAGCACCAAGGTGGGAGGCTGTCATTAGATAAATTGCCCTGGAGTGCTATAATTAACCCACTCACACTGCTCTCAGATAGACCACCGCAACTGAAAAGCCCTGTAACCACAGCCATCCCAGAGGCAAGGGGGCAGAAGCCAAGGAGACGGTGGGAAACAGCAGCCCCAAGCAGCTACATACCCTCCTTTCATCAGTCCCCAGAACAAAAGTGCTGCTGTGCTATTCCCCATCGGGAAGCAACAGGCACCCAACCCATCTCCATTTCACTGGGTCCATAAAACTCCACTTCCACTGTTGTCACATCTCTTAGTGCTTTAAAACACGTACATCTGGCTTAATTGAGCACTTGACTATTGCTGCTTTATCTCCATTTTCTGAACAGGCCTTGGGGAGAGGGTTTTGTGTGCCTGAAATTTGCTTCTTTTTTCCTTCTTCCTTTTTTAAATTTTTTTTCCACTGAAATCCCACCTGAAGCAGGAACAAAAGCCCTGTGACAGCTACTCACATGCTTTGGGGCTGCTTGGAGGAAAGTCTCCTCTCTAGACAATGAACCCACCCTAAATATTCTGGTTTATGTGCTTCAAAGTTGCAGAGCTTCAACAACACCAATCCTCCTGTCCCACTCTGTCCGCCACAAAAAAAACCAAGCAAAAAACCAAAAACAAACAAACAAACAAACAAACAAAACCCCCAAACAACTAAAAAACTAAAAATCAGAGTTAGTGGCGGAAGATGTTGCAGTACATGCCAGGGCAAAAAGAGAGAAAAGAAAAAGAATCTTGCTGCCCCTGCAGTCTGTGAAACTTTGCATCTGCCAAGTTACAACAAACAGGAAAAGCAGAATCAAAACACAGCCCCCGTGTCCCCCTCCATCCACCCAGTGCAGCCTGTGCCAGCTACTGCTCACAAACAATCACGCTGCGAGACTCCTCTGGCACATCCTTCCAGGTGGCCTAAACAACAGAAAAGCCAGCTCAGGAAGCCTGCATTCGATGCATGGTGTGCCTGAAATCCCTTCCAGAAAGTACAAAGGTCCTTCATGCCCCCAGACTAAGGAGAGGTTACCTGAAAGCCCCTTTGCCAGTTCCTGTGCTGGAAGACGCCTGTTTCCCTGTGAAACGAGAAGCCAGGCACAAAGTAGTTGGGAACAGAGAGGAGCACTGGCTGTGAAGTTGGCTGTTTTCCCACTGTCACCCCAAGTACTTCCCAGCCACTGGAAGAACAACAGAACTGGTGCCACCTGGGGGAAGGAGTTAGGGCACAATCGATGGTCTGCAGCATCCTCCCAGGGTCCCGTGCCCAGCATCCTTCCACAGCTTTCAGGCCATGATATGGCATGGGCACTGCCTCAGACGCATTTCTCTCACTGCAGACTGAGGGTGGGACTGCTCAGCAGGCAACCTGGCTTTTGTGGAGCACCAAATGCACACAAATACATTATGCTACTTAATGCTAACACAGGATACAACTCACACGTGCAGCCCAGGAGCTCTATACCTGCTAAAAGCAGGGTAACCTGCTGAAACCAGGACTATTGCAGCTTCAGGGTAGACTGGCTAGATCAAGTGATGCCTCATCACACCACCACACGTCACGGCTGTGATGCAGCAATCCCCACCATCTGTTTCAGACACTCAGAATCAAGCTCCTCAGTTATACCGCTTGCTTTTCATGCCCATCAGGTACATTCCTGAACTCTCACCAGTCATCTCCCCAGCTGTTCTGCCCTGATCATCAGCTACTTGTTCTCCTGCCCACCATGTACAAGGGAGTCCTGTTCAGCCAGTGTCACACCTTGTAAACTCCGAGTTTCAACTCTTCCAGTGGAAGCAGGCGTCAATGTCCTGCCTGTCCCTCTTCCTACAAGAATAAGATATTCAAAGCACTGTCAGCTCTCCCAGTGCTGTGTTCCAGTTTGATTTCATGCTGCAGTGCCGAGTCCAACTATCTTTTGTCCCTGCTGCCTGGTATCTTTTCTCAGATGTCTAAACACAAAAGCCACCCTTGAAGCAAGCAAAAAGCAAGGCATATTAGCAGCAGCCGAATGAGCTACCCTGGTCCTTCCTGTCCCAGCCCAACAAGACTTCAAGCCCAGGAAAAGAAATATCTGAATAGTGAAGTGAAAGAGAGTCAAAATGTAATTAAACTCTGCACTTCCTAACCCAAACTGTTAGTGGGTATTGCTGTGGGTTTGATAGTTACTCAGGCACCCTTGTTTCACTGGAGATGAAAACAGTTCCCAGTGAGACAGGGAGCAGAAGGGAGTGAGCTGTGGCAGTTCCTTATGCAGAGACTAAACCAGCCATGAGTCCATGACACAGAGACTCATCCATAGAGAGGCTGAAGGATGAGCAGAGCAGACCTGTCCAGCTGCAGGCAACTTGTTTGAGGCCCCAGCACATAAGACATCCTTATGTCTCCCTGCCAAGGCACCAGTGTGCTTTTCAAGCACTGGACTGATTTCTGTGATCCACAAGCAGCTACAGCTATGGTCAGCAGCTGATGTTAGGAGGAGTGTTAGGACTTATCATCTCCTCTGCTTCTGGAAACCAATGGCACAGGGACTTTCCAAGCCAGAGGCTGCACATGTTTCATAGCCAGTCATACACTATGAATTTCTATGCTTCCTTTTAGAAGCCATTTATATCGAGGACATTTCAAACTTACTACAGCTATGACTGTCATGGTTCAGTTCTCTGCCCTGCTTGATCTGTTAATGGGATGCTGAATGAAACTGAAAAATAGTGATCTTCTTGTTCCTCCCCCTATTCACAATTTCATAGTTCTCCCTCTCAGCCCATAGGAACAAGTCAGCAGAAAGACCTAAACACCATAGTGCAGGTTTTTATGCCCCATTGAGACAGGTTTTGAAGATCCCTTAGCCAGCAGGTGACCTTCAGAAAGCAATGTGCACCTGCTGTGTGCCATGCACACCTCCATCATGCCTCCAAAATCAACCGCAGCCCTTGTGAGGGGCTGGGAGCCAGGACACCTCTTCTTTGAAAAGAAAGAAAAATGCCCGGCCTTTTCAGAACTACAGAAGGTTTTGGCACAGGCTGAGGGCACAGGAACAAAGCCAAAGCACATGGAAAACAGCAGCAGCAGTTCTTACCACTGCCTGTCTAACTGAAGAGCCAGGACACCACCCTAGAGCGAGGGATTCTCTGTAAGCTCCTGACAAGCTGCACAGGGTGCCCTGATGCAGGGAGAGACCCCCGTTGCTGTCCTGATAGCCCCAGCCCATCAGCACTCACTCTTGTCACACAGCAAAACATGCTGGCTCAGCCTCAAGGAAAGCACCTTCTAATGGGATTTTTCAGGTTTCAAGGATATCAGTGTCTGGCATAGGCTGAAGTAATTAAGAGACCTTCCAAGAGACAATCTGGCATTGATTAACCAGCTATTTACCACTGAACATTACAAGTCCCACTCTAAAACTCTGCACCAAAACACTTGCTTTTTCCTAATTGTTTTCTCCTTGCCTTTCACAAAGCCCAGCTGTGGCCTCTCACACCACACCCTCAGCCTCACCATGCTTTGCCTTGCTAAATAAACCATGATGGTGTCAACCAGACTAAAGCTGAAAGGCTTCCTGAGGGTTAAAGGGAAAAGCATGTTGCTCTTGGCAAACAGATAAATCCAGTTTTCACTGAAACAGGTCTCAAGATGGACAGCCACAGCCACATATGCTTGCAATCATCATATTTGCATTTGACTCTTCCTATTGAATACCAGGGTAAGAAAATCCTTGGACTGATCTCATTTCTACCACCTTCCCTGGGCTGATCCCTACACATCAAGTTCCTCCAGACCAGAGACATCCCTAAAGCTGCAAGAGCTGAGTTAACAACTCATCTCGCTACGACTCTCTCCTACATCACTTAGAAAGCATGCCTGCAGGAGCAGCAAACAGGTAGCCCAGAAGGGAAGGTTTTGTAGTCAGCAGGGAAGAGTTAACAGATACATTTAACACCTCACAGGAGTGGTAATGCAAATTCTGCATTCAAAGATAGGATTTGTTATAGCACCAGAGAAGGCAGAATGGGCATGTCCAGTTTCAGAGCACTTCCACTCTCTCTGCACAAAAGATCACCAGCTGGTATGTCCTCCCCTATTTGAAAGAGGGTCTTCCATTCCCATTTGCTCCAAAGGAGCAAAATACACCCAATGTCTGCAGTGTTTGGATCCTTCCCTACAAAGATGTATCATCTCTGCTCCCAGTGCCCCCACAGCAGAATGGGAGATGTATGGAAAGACTAGAAATCGGTGGGGCAGGGCTTTGCCCCTTTAGTGGGGCAGCATAAATACTTGCTATTAATGAAGTGTAAGAAAAGAGGAGAATGGAAAATGCTTATCAATAATGAAAACCAAAAGTGAATAAAACCTGTAGAGCAAATTCCATACAAGCTTCTTTCTCTTTCCTAAAATATATAATGGAGCACCACAGAAGAAAGCAGGACATATTGGTCAGATAAGATATTAGAAGGCAAAAAGAGCAACCAGGGAAAGTCTGAATTCACCTAGAAAGTGAAGTCTAGAAAGACCAAAATTTTTATAAGACTTTTATAAATACACAACTTTTACTGAAATGAAGACTGCTGCATTAGACAAACATGGAAAATCCAAATAATTAGCCACTGATATAGTTTATAAAAGGGTTGTGATAGTGTCTCGTGTTTTCAGTGATTTTAAAGTCAAAACCAAATGGTTTTTGTAGTATCCTAGTCAAAACAGCAGTTCACACAGCAAAAATCTGTGGTCTGAACTGGATGAGGAGGCAGGCTCGAGGATGGGACCCTGTCCTTCTGGACTTTACGCTGTGAAAAATTAACCTAGGAGCATCAGAGATGGATGCACACAGAAGAAGAGCTGACACTGTATGCACTGATCCCTAAACCAAGAACCTCCACCAATGAAAAGGGCAGTGCTCAGATCTACTGAGGTGGAGCTGGGATGGAGGTCTCCAGATGATGATTCCTTACAAAAGTGGCCCTGATCAGTTGCCATGACTGACAGCGTTAGCATAAATCCTTAAACGGGACAGAAAATGAAGCAGCATCTATACAGTAAAACAGCCCCAGAGATGGACAAAGGAACAAACTCTTAATAGAGCATCAGATGGTGGAAAATGTGAGAAGTCATCAGAGGAGTCATCCAGACAAATTAACTGGAAAATGGCAGAAGGCTGATGAATATTTGGCATCAAAACAGCCATCGGCCTCCCTGGGATGTTCCTAGAATGAAACTGTAGAATGAGCCATAAGCAATCCAAAGTGCATCTTTCTCTTTTGCCCCAAAGGCAGCACAGGCATGATGGGGGAGCTTGGAGGTGGAGAGAAGCAAATGCTTAAAATCCAACCCTCACTGAGTGACAGCAATAATTCACTCTAGAAAGGCCCACTGTAATATGGGGAAGAGCCTTCTGGAGACCTTAAAGGCATGTCACACTTCTCGATTGCTCTCCTGCCAGCTTTTGTTTCATTCGTAATTAAAGTATTAGAGATGCCAGCTAATCCTTCTCCCTGTTTCTGTTGGGGCTCAGACAATGTACCTGATACCTCCTCTTGAGCAACTGATTCTCTCTCTCTGTTCCTAACTTTACCACATTACCTAGTTATTGGCATTGTATAAGGGCTTTGTTTTAAAGTCTTCCCCCATTTCCCCATTGCAAATAATCACTTTCTGATCACTTCCCACTTCTCCATTTGCAAAACCCCCTTTCATTGAAAGTTTAAGGTCACAAAGTACAGATTTTCTCATTTCAGCTCCCCCCCTCCAAAGCTGGAGTAATTTGGTTTGGCTGCAGGGCAAACTCTAGAGCCTAAAGAAAATAAACACATAGGACACTTCTGCTACCCTGAAATGCTGAGCAATAAAATCTCAGTAAATAAATAAGTACATGGAAACTTGTTTTAGGTCAGAGCACATCATGCCGCTTGGTTTGCTACAATTTAAAAAAAAAACAAACAAAAAACAAAACAAAACAAACAAAAAAAAACAAACAAAAACAAAAAAACCAAACAAACAAAAACAAAAAAACCAGGCAGACCAAGGATCCATACCTAGAAAACAGTATTAACAGCAACAGAAAAAACACATCTTCATTCCCTTTGAAAATTCAGGAAAACGTATTGCGAAGCAGCAATACTGCTTTAGCCTCAACCCAACTCAAATTTGACTGAGATCCCAAATTCCGAGAGCACAATTTTGTTTGTAATTTGGTGGATCAATATTGATCTTTAACAATCACCCTCCTATGACAAAACTTGCCTTCTGCCAAGCTGAAGGAGCATTAGCACGGCAGGGTCAGCACTATGTTTCCTTGTGTGTTGACAAAACCTGCTGGGCTCATGAAGAGAACTAAAACATTTTAGAAAATTCTTGGTTTAAGGAAAAAATGAAATCCTCCCTGGGATTAATGCAAGGGCCTCATGAGCCACTGGACATGAGGCTTGCCATCAACCACATCACACAACCCTCATTGGGAGCAGAAAAGTATCTGCCCTGACCTTGTGGTATCACCTGGAGATGTCCTAGAAGGACAGTGCTCCAGCCAGTAGAAGATGCTGTATTTTCTAGACAGGATATTATTAGGGCTGAGTTATGGTATGCTGTCCTCATGCCAGCACTCTTCTCTAGCTCACAGTGCTCTTTCCCCTCCCTGTCTTTGTTTTCCTCCTGAAACTTGTGGGAGCAGCCAAGCCCTCTCCTGCCAAGCCCTCCGCGTGGCACATGTTCCCACTCCCCTGGAGCTCTTCCCTGCACCTGTGCCTGCCCACATCCATTTTTTTCTAGCTCATGACTGCTGCTGAGGGCTTGCCAGCTGCTTTCAGAGGGGTTAACACTTCCTTCCCCATGGGACACTTCTCTCTGGATATAGGGTGAGCC
Source organism: Manacus vitellinus (assembly GCF_001715985.3). NCBI lineage: Eukaryota > Metazoa > Chordata > Aves > Passeriformes > Pipridae > Manacus > Manacus vitellinus. The sequence goes on along the minus strand of NW_021939632.1, from coordinate 8,137,284 downwards.
TGGGTGGTTTTTGCAAAGCAAGGCCGGAATGGCAATCCAACCTCACTCTGGGATCAGTTAAAACATACAGGGCTTAGCTGTCCACTGGCACATTTCTCTAGCAAAAGTCCCATTCATCAAGGTCTCCAGCCTGATCTTTCACTGCCCATTCCAGCACTCTGTGCTATTAATTTTTATTCCATTCCAGACCCTCTCAACCATCCACATCATTTATCCTAAAATTTTCCTGGGCTTTTTCTCTTCGTAGCGATGAACTCAGGACAATCACAGGTACTCAACACCTTCACACGTACAGTTTCCACCAGGGCTGGTGCTCCTGCCCTCTGACTGATTTCAATCAATTTAATTATTTGACTTTTAGTTTTTCCCTAGAGTCCAAGGTTTCCATGTCCTCATCCCCTCCAACTGTACTGAACACTGAAGCAAAGTTTGGTTAATACTGGAGCCATACCTAGATCATCTTTGATCTTCCAATTGGTTCTCACTGCACAGCAGCTTCAAGTCTCTTTTTATTTATGTAGCTGAGAAACCTGTTGCTATTTGTTTTAATTTCTTTTGCCAGGCCTAACGCAGCTTGACTTTTGGCAATTCTCATTTTATCCCTACCCTTCCTGACCTCTAAGACATTGCTTTTTTGCCAATTCTTCTTTTTTTTCCATTCCTTACAGACTCTCTGTTTAATCCCAACTATCCTTTTTAAGGTGGCTATTTACCAGCTCCAGCAAGGAGCACTTTCCTGCCTTGTTTTTCTCCTTTGCTTAGGATCCCTGATCCAGATAGTTTCTGCACCTCTGAATTAGAGAGAAGCTCTGCATTCGAGTTCTCATGATTCTCTGCCCAGATGACTTCACACACCAGGTTTTTTCATTTTCCAAAGTCTGCCCTTTCAAAGACAAGTATCCTAGTTCCAGATCTACTTTTGTTTAGGCTTCCATTTAATTTAAAAGGAATCCATTTTATGAGCACTAAGTCCAAGATTCCTCTGTACAACCAGGCCCTCTTAATATCAACACTAGTTACCAAAACAAAACCTAAAATAGCACCTCCACTTGCTGGTGCTCTATTTAATGAAAAAATCTGGGCTATCACATCCAGGAATATCTGTTTTACCTTATTAATACAATATGTTTGCCAATGTGTATTCCTAGATATTAAGATACATTCCTAAGTTCCCACAGCAATATTATTTTGGAAACATTTATCTTTCCAATAACATTACAGAGAGATTTATCCTCTGCCACCCACCCCTGCCACTCCTCATTTCAGAGTTTGCCGTTCTATCTATCCAGAGGTACTTGGATGAACTGCAATCTTCTAAGGCACTTCATGAACACGTTCAAGTGGCCCTATCACTGGGATGTCTCTCAAAACAAGCAGCCCATCACAGGAGCAGCTGTATCAGCTCAGACCACAGGTCCACATAGCCTCATCTCCTACAGTAGACAAAAGTGGATGGAGATCAAAGACTGTTCCATGAGATTTTAACCCCCACTAACTTTCCGAGTTTCTCCTTGAGCACTTGGAAATTTTGAGCATTTACAGCATCCTCTCGAAAGTCCCACAACTCAGATGATGCTATGAAAGAGTACATACCTTTATTTGGGCAGCCTCTGACCTCTCAGCCCTGGTTCTCAAAAGAGACCCATAAAACATCTTCAAAAGGCAAGCTTGAAAACAAGAATTTATAACTCTGCTAGGTACTAGAAATCCTGGTTTCAACAGGGAGATTGACTTTATTGCCTATTGTAGTTCTGTCTGGCCTCCTCCCAGCTAATCCCGTGTTCAAAAGATGGCGAATTCCCTCTCTCTCTCTCTTTTTCCCATAGAAGGTAATTTCCTTAATTTTCACTTTTTAAATCTTTGCTACTGGTGTCCTCATCTTTGGTCTGTCTGAGATAGAGTCAGTAGTGTTGGCTCAACGTGAGAGCCTGCGAATGGACTTGTCATGGAAGTCACAGGCTCTGGCATGTTTCTTCATCAAAGCAGCGTTAGCCAAAAAAGGGGAAATGCAAATGAAAGAGGATTAATTAAACAAAGACTAAAAATGGATTCTGGTAGACTAAGAAAGTCTCAGTGCCTATTACCTTACTGTCTGTGAGGCCAAAGAGCTTTGTTTTCGGTACTTTCTTTATTCCTGATCCCACTCCAATTCTTGTACACTCTGTTTCACAGTAAAGTCCTTGAAAGAAGCTAATGTGGCCCTGGCCATAATCTGCTTAAAGTAATTTGTGCTGGTACAATAAAGTTGACTTCAGGAAAGTCAATCCTGACACCAGGAAGGTCCCATAAACAGTCTCAGGGCCAAGTTTGTGCACGAGGATTCAAGAGAATTGGATTCAGGCCCTCCTACCCTGCTTCTCCATCCTTAAGAGACCTTGAAGAAGTAAATTCATCACTCTGTCCATCAGTACACATCTATGAAAAAGGGATCATAAAAATCCCATCCTTGACAGAATGACTGTTAGCATCAAGCCAGCAGATAGAAGAAAGTCCTTGTATCTACGGCAAGGACAGCCATATAAGTCACACTGAATAGATATTTAGGTGCAAGTCCCTTGCTCTGACACTGACTGTGCTTTTAGTACCAAATAAATAATTCCCCTTTATTTTGGCATGCTATTATCTCTGAACATACAAGTTAAAGTAAGACAGGGCAGGGTGTGGGGAGAAAGTCTGATTTCTTTCTCTTTTCAGCCCTGCAAAGGCTGGAGGCATTTAGCAAAATCCAAGAAAAGGATTGTGGTAATTACCTCACCTACCTTGCTTCAAAAATTTCCTGCTTCAAAAATTGCCTCTTCACAAAAAACCTCATGCACTGCAGCTGCCCAAACTAAGACAACCCCAGGCAATAACCCTGAGCTGTGCATCTGACCTGATTTTTAACTCAGGCTATGCAGATTAAGCAAAACTGACCCCATGCAGAAGCCCAGGAGACACAGCTGCTTTTGATGCTCCTCACCCTGACATGGCTCCCACTACAAACCACCCAGCAGGGGGGGGGAAACACAGATGTTTCCCCACAGCACCAGACACAATCCACCTCACCATCACCTTCTTACCTGCTGAAAAACTTCTATTCTTGCTTGGCAGCAGGCACTGTGATTACCAAGCATGGCAGAGGTTGTACACTCCTCAAACTTGAGACTTTCAGGAAAGATTTGGGTGTGGCTTTTTTTTTTCCTCATACAACAAGAATCAGCAATTTTGCAGAAGTGATTTGCATTTTCTCAACCCAGTGATTTTTCATATCAAAGAGGTGTACGTGCCAAAACACACATGAGCCTAGGCACATAAGAGGCAACATTAGTCTCCAACTTGCCCTTGAGAAAAGTCAGGCAGTAATAACCTATTATTTGTGGGGAGAATGTTTCTCCCAGTTAGGTGAACAGCTTCAGGGCGACCAAGGTTTGGTCCCAAACTGTAAGATCCTGGGAGCAAAGGTCATACTGTCTCCTAGAAGTGATAAATCTAACTCTACACCTGAGCTACTTGATCAAATGCTATTATCACTTAAAACGAATGTGTTGATCTGAGGTCCCCCCAGGACAGCAGTCCCAGCATATAATTTGCTGAACAGACTTGTTTAGAGATAGTCTTGTCTCCTAAAGACTTTTTCATCAAAGAACAGTCAGGTTCTAAGGGAAAGTGTGAGCACCCCTAATCTCATTGTTTCATGACTGAATTAGCTACTGTGAGTCTTCAAGTTCAGATCTTGACACTGAGCTCCCTCCTGGCTGATTCAAAGGTTGCAGTAACCAGCTACCTGATGAAGAAGTCCTGCAGCCCCGAGCCTTCACTCTCCTTAAAATGCATCACAGTTTATAAGTTCTCTGAAATCAACACTGTACCATCACAATGCTTACATACATCAGACAGCTGGAGCAACTGAAGGTCACCTGCTCAAGATTGTGCAGGCATCAGTGGCAGAGCTGGTAATAAAGTTCCAGGCTCCAGACTCCAGCCCTTGATTTTTCCACAATGAACAACATAACTCCAGCATTAGGCAACTCAACTCACACAAATCCAAACTGTCTGCTCCTAAAGAATGCTCTTGCCTGCTCTCCATTGTATGGTCTGGATAGCCATGGGTTTGGAAGGAGGACAAAGCAAAGACAAAGGGACAATACAGCGGTTTAAGACAGCAGCCTGGGCTCTCACATTGCCCTATCTCCTCAGCTGGTTATAATCTCTTCCACAAAATGAAATAACAAGTGAATGAGTAATGACTGGAAGATGAACACGCCTTGCTGAGGCAATGCAGCAGGGCAAAGGACCCTTGCCAAAAGCAGAGAGAATCTTATTTCATTGCTCCCATGAACACAGCATCCATTTACCTCTCTCACCAGATCCCATCATGCATTCAGAAGGCTGCTGCAATGAAAAGAAAAAACCTAGTCCTTATCTTCCACCAGTTAATGCCCCCAGATCACCTTAGTTGGTCTGAACCCATTTTCCCTTAATGAGCTAGGCCAGCTCTATGCTTTTCCATCACAGCTGCTCACAAGCACCTATTAGAGATCTCTCAAGCACCCAGAGAAAGCAGCATGAACAGGATCAGCCAGGAAATCCCCAGATGGCCTAAGGGGAGGGAAAAATCCTGCATGATGAAGCCTTGTGCTGAAGTAAACGTGCCCTAACCAGTTCCCATCCAGAGTAATTTCTTCCCAGGGCAAATGAATTTCTTCCTGAGACAGCTGTTTGTTCATGTGCAGATGTCCAGAGGCAGCTACCTCCATGCCTTGTCTCCACCACTTTTGCCACATCATCAATTACACTTAATGTTATTTCACTCCTTGCTTTGAGCAACAGCAGCTCTTGTTTCAGGGAAGGACACTTCTCCCTCTCCTCTTTGTTTCCCCTCCATGTTTCCACATCTCAGACCAAGCCTTCAGTGTCTCTTCTCTGAAAGCAACATTAGCTTGTGACCTTGTCCTTCCTTCTGCTCTGATGCCAAAGAAGCACTAGTTCAGACCTATTCCACAATTATAATTCCCACCTGATGAACATCTGGGAACTACAGCATTTTCTCTGGCAGCTTAGTTTGAACTTGAGGGCTGTGTTGTGCTGCATGAACAAGAAACACTTGGAAAAAGGGAATTGAGTTCAGGGAGCTGAGGAAAGAATTAGGAAAGTCTGACAGACAACCTGCTATCAGCAGGGGTGTAAACAGCAGCAGCTTTCAGGAGAAAGCAAATAATAGGAAAGAAAAGACTTGACAAGCCAGAAAAAGACAATTGCCTTAAAATGGCCAAATTTCTGCCAAAATACTCTTAGGCTGGGGGAGGATGAGGCCAGTTTTGGCATCTCTTCTGCCCAAAATGACAATGAGCTGGTGGGTTCTGCAGGGACCAGAACCAAGGAGGTCTGTCCAGGGGACTGACACAGAAGAATACTTTCCATTCAGTTCTCTGACATCAAATTCATAGTATTTTAAGTACAAAAATTAAAAGCCAATCTCTGCCAATTTTCACTAAATGAGTAAAAAATAGTTTGAATGGCTCCGAAGATTATTGCATCAGGCATGAAATTACTGAAACATGGGAAATGTCACCGCTTATGTTCAAAAACATGCTGAAAAAAAATCACCTGACTCCCATACTTAGTCTAGAGAGACTGTCAAGAGACTATACAGACTATACATTTGCTTACCACCAAATCTTTCCTTCCCAAGCTTTACCTAACCCCAGAGTCCAGCCTAGCATGGAAATACCCAGAGACATGGTAAGACTTGAAAACCTGCTTGTGCCAGACAGTAGCTGTGTGCCACTGCAGCTGGACAGGGCAGAGAAAGAAAAAGGACTTGGCACATCCAACTGCTGGTGCAAGACAAGCCATTAAGTCTCCAGTGAATGTCTCCCCTCTAGGAGACCTAAAGCCCACAGGAAATGTGAAACACAAGGTTCCCCTTCCAATCTCTTGCTTTAGCTCCTTACGCTCACTACAGAGTGTGTGACCTACATGAGGGGAGCAGAGATGATGCTCACCCCAGAATAAGCTCCAGAGAGGGACAGAATACAGGCATCTCTGCAACAGAGTCTCAGCAACTCACCTCCCAGAGCCTGAAACACTGGCTAATTAGAAACATCTTTAAATCCCCAACTAGGGAGGTGCCTGAAAAAAGACAAAATATAATAAGGATGATGATGATGATATTTGTAACTGCTGTTATTTGTTATCTTCTCAAAATGTTGACAGCAGCTCTTAGCAAGCACACACCAGTGAATAGCTTACATGCACTAATTCTTTTAAAAAGCACATGTTTAACCCTCATCAGAGAGAGCACTTCTCCATCTCACATGAAACCTCAGGAATTGCCAAAATGACTTAAAGCCCTAGCAAACAAGAGCTCTTAGAGGTAATAATCAACCCCTTCTTGCACACACGTGACTCTCAAGGTCTGTTTCTCATGCTCTGTAGTTTCCAGCTGGGACCCATCAGCAAGCTATCAATTGCCCCTTACATACAGATGAACAGGTAATTAGTAAAATGACCTAATTAATATTAATACACTTGAGTGATAGAACTAACAAAGCTTGATTTTTATGGGGGATTTTTTTATGTATCTCTTTCCTCAGACTGTGAGTGTGAGCTCTTTGTTGGTTCTCTGATGTTTAACACTGAGTTTCTGCTTCAGCCCCTCAGGAGACATGAACAAGGTACGGTCCTACCACCCAGCAACTATTTCCATAGAAGCTGTAGGAAACCAGTATCTTAGAGCTCAATCCCTCCACTGAATTTTCTGGTTCAAAAGTTTCCAGGGTAGCCATAGAGACAAAGATAATCCACACGTGCCCACACACAGGCTCATTTGGAAGAAAGCCAGGCTCAAAATGGGACAGCCGGTACGTTGCTTTAAAACAAGAAAGAGAAGTCTTTACTGAGTGCAAGAGCTCAACATCCAGGACCATGTTTCCACTTTATTGCCCAGATAACCTCCCAGCAGAGTTAATATGGCATAGCACACTGTAGAGGTGTTAAAGGGAAAAGATCTGCACTTTGACTGTAATCAGATGCCCTGGATGCATGAAATGTGCATTCATATGATGGGGATTAAAAAAAAAAAAAAAGTAAGATTTGGAAATTTTAAGGGGTGGGGAGAGACAAAGAGCGGGCACGGTGAACTGAGCCTCGTAAAACACGTGCATGCACTCGCCTGCATTAAGCGGGGATGCCGAGAGCTTCGGAGTCGGATCCTGGAGCAGCACCGGGGATACTGTCCGCCCTCCCCATCCCTGGGGCTCAGGCGGTGGCACAAACAGGCAGGGACAGACATGTTAGGGAGCAGCCTGCAGGGAAGCAGAAAGCCAGTTGCTGCTCACCTGGCAAAGCCTGCGGGCAAGGCTTGCTCACCGCCTGCCCCCATCCACCACGGCCACGGGACGAGGCCCCTGCGTGCACAGTGCCAACGGGACAGCACCCACGGCAGCCCCACTCGGAGGAGTGGGGTGTTTTACTCCAAACACCATCCTGGCCTGAAGGTGTTCCCATGACTCCAGCACATCGCACTTAGTGGAAACCCAGGGAGAGAGCTGCTCCAAGCAGGAGGAACAAAGTTTGAATTAAAGCACCTTTAGAACCCAAATGAAAGACAGTGGGTCCAGGGGACCCTGTGGGCTGGCTGGGCTGACCTCACCGCAGCTGAGGAATTCAGGAGCACCTTCTGCAGGGAAGAGGCCTCCTAGTTCCAGTGTCTGTCTAGCATTTGCCCCCGTGCAATATCACCTGAGAAGCCTTCAAACTAGGTAGCAATTCAAATATTCTCACTAGTTTTCTGCTCTACTCAGGTTGGGACAGTTTTCAAGGAATATTGTCAGGGTAGACATGCTACCCCACACACATCACATCCCCAGCCTGAACCCATCAAAAGTGAGAGAGGGAGAGGAAAGGAAAAAGCTGGGTCAGGATGGAGGACATAGCAGAAGGGGTGCAAGCACAGGCATGTCAACAGCTCCTGGGAAAGGGGGGGGGAACTGTTGAAACACAGCCCAGACCTGCTGCTTGGCAGCTGGGATTTTAACACTTGTTGCAGCAAGAGAAATTAGTAACAGAAATCAGCACAGGGAAAGATGGTGGGGATCAGGTTCAAGGCCTGTGCTGCACCAAGGGAAAGCAGCAAAAGTGGTTTTTAGTGGAGGGTTTGTTGGCTTCACTATGCTTTGTTTTATATTATTATAAACTGTTCTTAATACTCCTGACCACAGTCCCAGGAGATGTATACCCTCCCTTAGGTCTTCCCGTTCCACCATCTTGGTGCATCTCCGAGGCAGGAACACCCTGGAAATATGAACAGCAAGTGAATTTTTATCATCTTCTCTGCTGGAGCTTTTAGAGAGTTGAAAGAAAATGCTTTTGTTTACAGCAACAGATAGCTTTATCAGCTGTTATCCCTTCCACTGATCCTAACAGAGTATTGAATTGGAGGTGTAAAATGAAAACCCACATCCCATGGCCATTTGCATCACCAAATGTGCTGGTGCTGCCCAGGCATCATCCACTGCACAGCTCCTTCAGCACAAGACCACCTGACTGATCTACTTTCCCATGGGGAGTGGAGGGGGGCAACACACGCAAGTGAAGGTGAGAGATCGGGAGCCACACTCACCATTTTTTCAGCACAACGCCATCCCCATATTCCTGTTGCAGATACTCTGCAAACATTGGGCTCTGCAGTGAGAACAAGGGGGCAGGAGGAGTCTTCCCTGCCATCCCACCTGGGATCACCCTGACCGGAGAGCAGCAGCAGTGCAAAATCTCTTCTCACCCTTGTCTCAACCCAGGAGCCTTTAGTTATATTTTCTCTCTCATGTCCAGCTGAGGAGGGGAGTGATAGAACAGCTTTGGTGGGCACCTGGCATCCAGACAGCACCAACCCACCACAGGTTTCTATTTGAAATTTAACAGCTGCCAGCAGCAGCTCAGGTTCCTGTCGCAGATGGCAGAGCTCCCTACATCAGGATGAGCAGTGAACACCTCCATCCCACATCTGAAATTGTTTGAGAAAAAATAAAACACTGAGCTCAGCTACTACCCATCACCCATATGAGCAGATACTCCTGAAGTGAAGGCTCCTGAACTTTTCCCAATACCTTTGCACTGGGACCACATTCAGGTTATGGCTGCAGAGGATCACGCAGTCCTCTTCTTCCAAGATTTCTTCCTGAAAGGAATGTGAACCACTTGGCTTTCCCCCACAGATGAAGGGAGGAAAGCTGAGACACCAGGCAACCGCAGGCTCTTAGAAAAGAATTCATGATGAAAAATGATGGCTTTTCCTCCTAGAAGGGGTAATCTTAAACTGCGAGAGACTCTAGACCCTCATTCTGCACTGCAGCCACTCGCCCCAAGCATCTCAGAGCATGAAGGGCTGCTGATTCAGGACTGCACCTACACATTAGAACGCTTGCTAAAGCATGTCAGTCAGTGAAGAGACTCAGCAGGAGCCTAGCTGGGCTAGTGGACAAAAGGAAGGAGGCAGGAGTAAACCGTGACAAATTGAAAATTCAACTAATAATTCCTTTCAAGCCAAAGGGGATTCCTGCAAAAGAGGTAGCTTGCTGCAGTCCCTCAGCTCCATTTAATGGAATAACTCACAAAAAGTTGGGTAGGTTTGGGGTTTTTGGGTTGTGGGGGTTTTTTGTTGGGTTTTTTGTTTGTTTGGGGCTTTTTTGGGGGGGTATTTTTATTTGTTTGGGTTGATGGGTTTTGGTTGGTTGGTTGGTTTCTGTTTGGTTTTTGGTGGTTTGTTTGTTTTTGTTTGTTTGGTGGTTGTTGTTGTTGTTGTTGTTTTTAAATAAAACACACCAAAACCAAACTGAGTTGCAAGATGTAACTGATCTTCCATCAACAGAGAAGAGCTGGTGGAACCAACCAAGCAGGTGACACTGAAGATAGATTTACACACCCTGGCAGGACAAGAATTTGCTCAAAATGGGAAAGATTCCCATTCCCCTTTGCTAGAGACAATTTTTCATTAATAAAAACAGTGTAAGAAATATCCATTTGGGGGATGGGGAAGATATAATAAATATTTTCTCTCAACCACTGAGATTTATTAAAGCAGGAGGAAAAAGAAATTGGTGAAATGAAGAAGAGAAGGCTGGAAAAACAGGGAAAGAAAAAAGTCCCAATAGTAAGATCTACTTAAGTTACTGAGAGGCATGCCCAAAAGCAGGGAAACCCCATCTCTCAAACTATAGGATGCAAACCTAGAACCACTCAGCATGAGGAAGGGCCCCCTCCCCTGCATCTCCCACCTCCCATGGCAAGGTTAGGCTTTTTCCATATGCAAAATCTAACTCTGCAATAATCTCTTCTGGCCCTTCTCGTAACAAGCAGAAGTGCCCTCAGGTTGCAGCAGGGGAGGTTTAGACTGGATATTAGGAAAAATTTCTTCATGGAAAGGGTTATCAAGCACTGGAAAGGACTGCCCAGGAAAGTGGTGGAGTCACCACCCATGGAGGTATTTGAAAGACATGTAGATGTGGCACTTAGGGATATGGTTTAGTGGTGAACTTGGCAGTGCTGGGTTTAAAGTTGAACTCTATGATCTCAAGGGTTTTTTCCAACCTAAATGATTCCTTTATTTTGGTGCAGAAAGTGCATTGTTTCCCAAAGAGAGAGCCAGCCATCTCAGGAGCAGCGTTACCAATGAGTGCATCTTGGCCCCTGGCACCAACTTAGATGCCCTGATGCTGCTTGAACCCATGCTGAACCCTTCCTCTTCAAATGGGCACTAACAGGGCCTTTATCCCTCTATCTGGCCAGTGATTTTCACCAAACTTTCAAGAAGAAAATCATTGGTCAGACTTCTGCACCACCCCACCAGCAAGGAGTTGGTCAATGGATCCAAAAACTAGTGGGAAAGGGAAAGCCTTTATAGAAATCAGACTAAAATGCATTCCTCCCATGGGAACTTTAGAAGCCAAGCCCACTGGCTTTGGAGCTCCCTGCCTGAATTCCACATATTTTACACTTTGCCTAAAACCAGATCCCCAACTCCCTGCCAAGCCCTCCTAATCCATCAGCTTTGAGACCAGGACTGCAGCCCACTCCACAAATTCCTCCTCCTCCTCTCTCCCAGGCAGCCCCAGCTTCTCCTCCTCTTCCCTGAGCTCCATCTCCACAACTGTTTATTCCCCATTTTCCTCCTTCACCCCAGTTCCCCTTCTTCCCTCTTCTTGCTTCCCACATGAACATCATGAGCTCTAACTCCCCACCCAGGCAAACCCAGGTCCCATTTTTTCAGGAAAGCCTGGGTATGTACCATGGGCTCCAGGATCAGGCAGGAAGACCAGACAGAGTGGCAGGTGGGGTAGTTTGTTGGCTGCTGCCTATTGGGAGGGTGGGAGAGCACTGATCCCGTTTTCCCTACTTGTGTCCCTATTTGGGGATAGGGATGTGTGAAAGAGGTTCAGGACTGCCTCGTTCTCCAGCCCCTTGGTCAGAAGTACTTTGGCTGCTTGGTGCTTCACACCTGCTCGGGATGGCTCTGAGGACCCACACTGCTACCAGGAGATGCTGCTCTACATGCTCCCACACCACCCCACTCAAGACAGTGCTCACGTGGCAGAACCAAGCCTCTCCATCCTTCTGTCCAGCTTGGCTGGGGTGTGAGCAGTGACCCCACAGCCTGACCCCCAGCTGAGGAGCAGCTGTTCTGCACAAGTGCTGACTCAGGCATGAGCAACACTAGCACAAGGGCAGTGCCTGCCCTTGGCATCCAGGGCCAGACAGCCCGCAGCCTCAGCCCAGAACATACTCTGCCCTGGTGAATCACACACCAACCCCAGCAAGTCCTTTCAAGACCCATCAGTCACCAGAGGGGAAAAAAAATTACATGCACACAAAGTAATTAGAGGTGTAACCCTCTCCCCTCCCTCTGTGCAGGCTTAATACTCCCTTTGTCCAGGCATGTTTGGCTCACTAAGTCACGCTTCAGGACAACTTTCTTGACAGAAAACAAAGGCCAATTAATAAATTTAAAAAAAAAAAAAAAAACAAAACCACAGAGAAACCCTTCATTAAAATGGCCACCCTCTCAGCATGGCTTTCTACCCAGACTCATCCTTCTTGGAAACAGAGCACTGACCCATGGCCATGCCCCTGCAAAAAAGCCAAATTACACACAGTCAACTCAGGGTTGTCGCAGATCAGAGACAAAGCAATGTGCAAACCTGATGGCTGTCATCCACCTCACTTACAGAAATCCCAGCCCCTCTGACAGCTTGTTTCCAGTTAAGTTAAACACTTCCCCTGGTAGCTTGGTGGCACATATCTTGTGACCTGCTGTAGCTCTGACGGCCCCTGCATCAGCAGCTCTTCAGAATACATTACAGAGGAAGGGATTCCAACTGTCAAAGATATTCTGCTCCCACCCTCCTTACTTAAGCAGCTGAAACCACAGCAAAACCACTTCCAATTTATCACCTGCATTACCAAATGCTTCACCTTCACAGTGGAAGTCCCTCATTACAGCACAGACATGAGAAACACAGGTAAAAGTCTGCTTCAAACCTGCGCTCTCCAAGTGCAAAAACACCTCTCCCACATACTCCTCCAATTCACCTCGGACACACATTAACACTTCTGATCCTGTTAGCTCAAGAGAGGTGGTGAAAGCACACATGCACACGCATGCTCACCAGGCAGATCATTAAATCTAATTAGACAGTCTTCCACAGGGAATTTTGAAATGCATATCCAGCAATTACTGTACACTGCTCTTTCCTCAACCCTCTGGATGGGTGATTATTCACCACATGAAAAATAAAAATTAATATGAAACTTTAGAGAGCTGCCATATGTGCACATTCGCAGAGGTGCACTGTAATTTAATCAGTCTTTCTGCTTAGAGACAAATATGGAGGCAGCCACACAGGGGAAAAAAGAACACTCAAGCCTCAGATTTGGATCCAAATGTCTCCAAGAAACTGACAATACAAAATACCATAAGTTTTTCCCAGTAACTTTATCAAAAATTCCCCCTGCTGACATTCTGGTGTGTAAGGCATGGAGCCATGTGTGCACAAGACCACCAGCAATCATGAAGAAAACTAAGTCAAAGTACAAAGGACTGAATTTTGAGGGACTCAAGGAAAATGGAATAATCACCTTCATGTGCTTCCAGAAAAGCAAATTTGTGGTTTCAGACCTGATATATCATGTAGGGGATATTTGAGGGCTGAGCACTGAAGTGGAGAGTCTCATGCACTGCCCAAAATGTTCCCCATTCCCAGCTCTGCCAATACTGCCAGCTCCAGGGACATTCCCTGTATTCAGGGCACTCTTTCACAGCTTCTGCTTTACTGCATCAATTCACAAAATCCCTCACCTGCCTTTTTAGACAGGGGAAGCTTCATCTGAATTCACTTTCACAGTAGAGTAGCTAAATCATATTAAACATGCCAACTCAATACAGACCATCACTCCTTCTAGTTTGCCTTCTTACTTGCAGGGAGAATGCTGCTCACTTTGAACTAGGAACTTTTCAATTCCCAATAAATGTCTCCCATTAAAACTTCTGTAGATAAAACTAATCCAGACTACATACACATCATTAATTCTTGAGAGTCCCTGAGCATCCAGACTCAGCAGCTTCTCATCGTGTCTAATCCAGCAAATCCTAGATGAGTTTGGTAAATTCTGGTTTCCTTGCCGATGTGAAAACACCCCAACAGATCTGATCAGGAAACGCCAACAGCATCGCTCCACTGCAGCAGCCTGTGGGGGGTATTCAGGAGACAAAATAAGCATCTGTTGTGGAGGCCATCATTTCTTTAAGTTATGTTCTTTGTTAGGGTGATTGCTCGCCTACAACAGCTCTTCTGAAAGCAAAGAAAGGCTGTCCATTGAAACCATTTATACAATCACAAAACTATTAAAAAATATTTCTTTTGCATTGCAAGGGTCAAAGTCTGGTCTCTCCATATCCAGATCTGAACAACCAAACCCAAGCCACACACCACTCGGGACACACAGCTGCTACATTCCTCTGATCCCAGCAGCAGTAGGAACTAGTTTCACCTTCAGACCTGCTTCCTTTCAGATGAGCTTTACAAATGTTTTTAACACACAGGGGTCACAAACAACTTTAAACAGACATGATCCACTCAAAGTTGAAGAGCATTTTACACCTCAAACCCTAGCATACAGCATGGAGTCATTCAGTTAGCCATGCCATATCCCACTCCTACTAAGGGTGATGCTGAGCTTCTTAGGACAGTTTTGCATCAGCACAAGGTCTTGGATCAGAGACCTCAGACTTCAGCTGATGTTTCTCTTTTCCCTTGCTGTATCATGAGTGCTCTGCTCCTGCTCTCCTTGTCCTCACAAGAAGGAAGTCGCAGTCTGACCACGCTCAGGGAAGCTATACTTGATGTCAACCACAGAGCCCTGGGGCGAGCACAGCCTTTCTGCCATGGTGCAATGAGATCGTCCCAAATCCAGCCACATCAATGCACAGGGACATTTCAGTGCACACAGGGGGTACTGTGTGTCTATCTGGGCACGTGAACTTGTAATTTCACATCAGACACTCTGAAGACAGGAGCACAGATACAAAAGCACAAAACCCACATACCACGACTGTGTAACAAAGAAAGTTCCCTAATCCTTCTCAGATACACTTTGGGTCAAATGCAGCTGCAGGCAAGGATGATGGGGAAAGGCTCCCACTGACCCTCTGGGAGTTGCATATGATCTTCATGTAGATGCACTCACACAGGGCACAGCCAGTTAAGCACAAGGCTGGCACTCTTCAGTGAATTTGCAAGCTTGGCTAGTGAAGCCAAAGGGTTTCCAATTTCAATAAAGCAAACCACTCCCAGTTTTTTCACCCTTGCTCTGTCGAGTCTTAAAGACACAAAAAAAACCCCCCAAAACCCCCAAACAAAATAAAACAAACAAAAAACCAAAACCAACCACACACCAAAAAAAAAAAAAGCCAACCAAAAAAACCAGACCAAAACAAAAAAAAACAGGAACAAAACCACAGATGCACACAAAAACCCCTCCTAAAGTAGGAAAAATTATGGAATACAAAGGACTAATACAACCATCACTCATATGGATGACAATATCCATAGCATTTGCCTATTTGC
This sequence comes from Manacus vitellinus, assembly GCF_001715985.3. NCBI lineage: Eukaryota > Metazoa > Chordata > Aves > Passeriformes > Pipridae > Manacus > Manacus vitellinus. Next base: position 8,122,186 of record NW_021939632.1, on the reverse strand, counting down.
CTTTGTTTTTCTTGCTCATTAAGTATCTTAGATTCCTACTGTTGACAGTAAGAATTGTAAGTCCTAAAGTCTACAGGATGACAAGTATCCAGCTAGGGTTAGTGCACATGGCTGCACTGACTGAGCTGTTCAAATTTTATGATTATTCCAGTGGTACAATTTTGTCAGAGACACTACAGTTTCAATTTACAAAACATCAGAAATTAACTGTGAGCTGCAGCATATAGAGAATAGCTAACTGTCAAAACAAGACAAAAAACCCCAAAAGCATTTTCACCAGTAAGATCTTTTCAGTACTTAAAAAAACAAACACCCCACAAAAACAAATAAACAAAGAAAAACAAAAAACCAAACAGTTTTCCATAATTTTTCTGACCCTAAATTAGATGACTTCTTGTTGTGGCTCATGATCAAAAACAGCAATAACATATTTTCAATCTTTTTTTCCATTTTGGTCTGAAACCTATGAATTGTAGCAAGGACTTTTAATAAAAGGAGAACCTGTATAAATTGAGATACAATGCAACGAAATGCTTAGCTGTATTACAGAGCTGGGCTCTGCTCTGTAAAATGGTGTTTCAGCAAGAAAAATAAAAGAAAAGATAATAAGACATTTATTCTGACTACTGGAAAATACAGATGTTAGTCCTAGATCATATCCTGTTCAAAACAAAAGCTATGGGAGGGGAAAAATTTTTTTTAAGTATTGGAGTCACTACAGCTTTTTCACAGAGACAGAGAGAAGCAACTTGAATATAAATAAGTGTCCAAAATAGGTCAGCACTCTTTTCTTGGCCACTGAAGTCTGATACTTTTCACTTGAGGTTATCCTGGACATTGGTGGCACACACACTGCAGGGACAGAGGCAGCTCTGAGCTTGGTGTGAGTCCCAGGGCCCAAGCACAGCCCTGCAGTGACAGGCTGGGGCTCACACACTGAGCACCACCAGGCCTGCTCCGGGCAATGGGCACACACTTTGTGGCAGTACCTGCACGGGTTTGCTATCCAACCTCACTCCCGTTCTAGGAGTGTTTTGAAATTCTGTGTGTGTACAGATAGTTCTCAGCTTATCAAACAAGAAGCATGATAAGAGACATGAGGTTTTCCACAGCCCCTACACAAAGACCCACCAGCTCCATGCATTCAGCCCCAAGCATCCCAGCCACAGCCTGGCAGGAAGCAACTCTCTGGGCCAAGGCAGGACTTGGCCCTGCACAACCCAGCTCTTGGTGGGTGGGCAAAGCCATTGCCTTCCCACCAAAGGTTACAGTCCCTTAAACCAGAGGAGAGAGCAGTTTTAGACCCAAAAATCAGGCCATGAGGTGCAGAGTATGTACCTCAGCTGCTCTGCCACTGCTTCCATGGGGGAGGCTGGTAGGAGCATCAGGCTGCAGGAGAGCCACAGGTTTTCTCTCTGTCTCTTTTTTTTTTTTTTAAAGGAAAAAAGTGAACAAGTTATTTCTCCAGCACCCAGAGGCAAGCCTGCCACTCCAGCCTCGGCAGCATTCCTGCCTAGCTCGGCTTGTTTACCACCAATAAAAAGCCCATTAGTTGCACAATGTGCCTGTTAAAAATAACTCAAAAAAAAATCATCACTGGCAAATTAGTAAGACATCAGAACACGCAGACACCTCAGCATGGTGTTATGGAAACCACAGAGGAGTCAGACTTCCCTCAGGAGTTTTTCCCATGGAAGCAGAGTCCAAAGATTTCTCTCCCTTTGAATGGACCCCTCTAACTTGAAGGGCTCAGGACCAAAATGTAGCAGTCACCCAGTCAACCAACGCAGGGTTTTTGATCAAGTGACTTCCAGAGAAACTAAATTCACCAGGGTCAAATGCTATGGGTTTGTGCTAATGAGAGCACAAGGTCTGCCTCACACAGGGGCAGCCAGAGGAGGAGGCTGTCATGCCCTGAGGCATCCCCAAAACTTCGTACCCCTGCCCAGGGTCTGATATAGCAGCAGCAACAGGTGCTGACTCAGCACACCCCAGTCCCTGGCCATCAAGGACCCTGCTTTAAAAGCATCACTGGTGTAAAACCAAAAGGAGGTATGGGGTGAATCATAAGCTGCCCTGCTTTAGGGACTGGTCACTCATCACCAGTCTCCCGTGGGCACTGCTGGCACAAAGAGAAAGAACTACATCTCCAGTACATATTTTAACATAACTGCTGAACAAAAAATAACCAGCTCCCAGCCCATCCCTCACCATTTAGTGTCCCAAACACAAAGTCTGTCCTTGCTACCTGCCATGCACAACATTGCTCTCCAGCTAAGAAGCCTACAGCAGCACAGCTCAGACCTTGCAGACAGGGCTTATTATGCCTTTTCTGACCAGTGCCTCCAAATTTGTGCAATTCAGGGGTCACTCCAAGGCTAACCCCAGGGTTCACACAGGCAGTACAAAGAGTGGAGGCCCTGCCTGGCTTCCCACATGCCTCCTCAAGCACCCAGAACACCCAACACAAGGGGAAAGGTAGAGTAAGGACAGGAAGGCACTGCCCTGTGGATTGCAAGCAGAAGAACTGAGGGTTTTTACAATACTGTCCCTCTCTGCAAACTCCTCTAAATGCAGAGCAATCCCCGGAGCTGCTCTAAACTCAAGAGCAATATTGCTTTTCCTCTCTTGTCTGGTCAACTTACATGGAGACTGCCCCAAATCCCCAGCATCACCACCATCACCAGCACTGACTATTTAGGGAAAACCTGAAGATACTACTTTGCATTTTGCAGTTGTGAGAAAGGATAAGGATTCCCTTCTGCTGACAAGAGGATGAGAGGGGATTTCAAAAACACTTGCAAATATCCAAAGTGATGAATTACCTTTTCACAAGAGAACACTTTCTCTTCCCATGCCCACACTGGAGAGCAAATGTATTTTTCAGATAATGCACTCGATCCTCCAGATTTGTGTGAATGAAAACAGGGTCACGAGCAGGTGAGCAAGCACTGAGCTAAAGCCTGGATGAAAATAGAATCTCTGAATATAAGAAGCAAAAACATCCATCAGCACAGAGGTTCCATAGTACCTGCGTTACTTCTGTGACTAAGAATTCTCCTACAGAGCCCTGAACACTGAAAATTCCCAGGAAAGATCTAAATGCCACATCAGAAACACTCACCATCTCCAGACTGGAGGACAACAGCTGGAAAAGCCACACTGACTTACATCCAGGGGAAGAAGAGCTCCTCTCAACTCAGGAAGGAGAAACGAACAGGCAAACCCACTCTCACCTAACACATTAATTCAGGCGGGACTTGATGAAGACAATAGAGGAATAAGAAATACAACGAAATTAGTAGCCAGTGTTTTAGGTGGGATGATGAAGATGCTCAGTGATCAACTGTGATCACCTTCAGCTGGAAATGGGTGAGAACCACTCCCTTCACAGGGTCTGTGTTTCTGAAACCTGCATTACGATTTTAAAGCTATGCTCAGGAAAAGCTTTCCCACTGCCAACAAGCCCCCTCAACAATGACTAAACAAGTAACAGCAGCAAGGTTATTCTAAGAAAGAGCTTAACCTATTAAGGTCCCTAGCAGATACACTTTTTAACAAACAGCAAAGGAGGGTGCTTAAAATCAGACGCAAACCATGATGGCCAGTGACCCACTCCATGCTCATCCCTGCTACATCTACTGCATCCAAAACAATTTTGGAGGAGAGGGCAGGAGAGGTGACTCCACTCCAGCAGATTTCACACCAGATAAGAGTATGGCATTGTCTGTGCCCTGCTGCTGCCAGGCAGCATGCCAGCACAAACAGTGTGCAGGTGCTCCAGCTGCTTTGACAGCATCACAGCCGTATCCTCGGGATGGATCCAGACTGTGATCTGCCAGCCAAGCCACACGCACATCCCTGGTGTCGATGGCCATGGAAACCGAGCTTCACTTTGACCCTGCTAGGCTGGTTTCGGGTGCAGGGCCGGCACAAGGAGGTATGTGGGGGTGCAAGCCCCAGGAGCCTGCAATAAAGGAGATTTGTGTGGCTGGCAAGTGTGAGGTCTCCTGGGAACAGCCCTTTTACTGGGCTCCAGATGCTGTGGAGTGATTGCTTATATGAAGGCGGGGGAGGCCTCTTTACTGTTTCTCATTTCCTCTTTTTTTTGCTCCCCCCCCCCATTTCCTGGTTTTGTTCAGAAGCACAAGAGAGTCATTCATCATTTTTCTTCCAGCACAAGGAGTGCTCTCACCTCCCCCTCACCCCTAAATCCCTCCCCACCAGGAAAGGGCAAGCGTTCTCCATCCAAAAAGGCTCGCAGCAGGGAAGGCAAAGCTCCCCAGCTTCTGCAAGCAGCTCCAGCACAAAGGGCCACATTCTCAGCTGGGTTCAGTGGGTGCCAGCCCCCAAAGGCTGAAGGCCAGAACTCAACGGCAGCAGAAATGCTAAGTCAGAAAACGGATATCAGCAGAGGAGGAGAACGATTTGCACCGGTCTGAATTAAGAGAAATGCAAAGCAGAGAGGAATTTGCATGCTGAGGAGAAAGAAAGCACTCCAGGTAACCAGAGAAAAAGAGGTAAAGGTCCACATATGTCTCAGCCTGTGTGCCATGATGGTCACTCAATTCACCAAAATCTGGGAAAACTTTCCTGCAGACTTTGCCCCACATCCACTGGAAACTGGATGGGCGCTGGTCCAAGTGCAGTTCAGGCACTGGATTTGCATCATGCTACGTGACAGCAAGCACCAGCCCCAGGTTTGGGATGGGCTCGCAGGAAAGCCCTGATCAGCTTGCAGGAGGGAAGAAAGGGGGTGGCTACAGATGCAGACATTTAACCCATCCAGAAGGCAAAAAACACCCCCGGAAAACTTCATTACAGAGCTTTGCTCCAAAGTCCACTTGGGTTCACAGTCACACTGCTCTCTCCACAGCTTCTTGATGGCCTCTCCTTGCCCCACCTTGGAGGGAGAGTGCCAGGATGAAAACACCTCAGCACAGCTGCAACAGAGAAGGTAATCTCTCTGCAAATTCCCTTGAGAAAGAGAGCAAGTAGGAAAGTAGGAAAACTCCAAAGTCTTGCACGTTTTTATAAAGCAACGGTGCGTTTTCATGAAAAGCAGGACAGTGCAAACACCTGGGGTCTGTTTGGGGCCATTTGGTTTGGCTGATGACCTGGAAAAAAAGGAACTAAAACTGGACATATAGAAAACATTCCAGGTTTTGGTTTTGTTTGGGTTTAATCACAGCAGTAACAGCAACCAAGTCAGAAAGGCTGGCTTATGGTCAAACCCAAGGGTTCTTTTTGGTTCTTTTAGAGGGAAAAGAAATAGAAGATTGCGGTCAGTACTGGGGCCAGTTGGGTGGAGGGGAGCCTGCATGCCAGCAGCTCCACCAAGGAGGTATGTTTATGGTCCAATTTCAGCAAAAACTGAAAGCCACCAAGAGCCTGGCCATTTGGGACTAAAGTCTTCCACGCCCACTGAGCCAGAGATCCTGCTCAGCTCCTGCAATTGCTGCTCAGGAGGTTCATCAAGCCAAGCGGGATCACTGTGCTCCTCCAGGCTCTCCCCCAAACACCATCAGCTGCATACACCAACTGAAATGTCAGCATTTGGCAGAACCCAAGAGTTACAGTGCAGGAGCCCAGACAGCTTATGTTCATCTGTCAGGCAAAGGAAGAGTTTGGGGTGACTTTTCACACATCCTGGGTCAGTGGGTAAACTGGTGACACATTCTTTCACACTGCTCTTGAGAGTGTGGATGTTCATTCCCTCTGCTTTCTTCAAAGGTGCTCAAGTAGTGAACTTTTTTAGCTGCTGGTCTCCCTAAATATCTTTGCAAGATTGTTCTGAGGTTCCTTTGTGTTCCCATGGAGAAATGCCAGTATTTCAAAGTTACCAGAATAAAACCTTAGATTTGGCTTTTTTTTCTTTTTTTTTTTTTGTGGTTTGGCAGCCAAACCAAAATTGTCAGTCCCAAGCAGGAATCAACATGTGCACTCCATCATACTCCAAACCCAGAGTGTGTCACCTCCACAGCTCCCAGACATGCTCATGCAGAGCTCTGCCCTAACCCTCCCACCCCAGCAGGATATCCCCTGACGGCTCCTCTCTCTGGATCAATGGCAAGTTTCAGCAGGTCTTCACTGAGCCAGACAGGTCAAAATGATCCTTCTAGCACCCTTCTAAAAATATGCAAAGTAAATATGAGAGCAGGCAAGGGGAGAGAAGGTGAGGCTGGCAGAAATGCAGCAAGAGAATACAAGAAGAAGAAAGAGAATGCAGAACTTTATAGCAGGAAAATAATAAACTTGTTGACCAAAAAAAAAAAAAAGCAATGGGAAAAATGTACAGGGCTCTAGGGAAAAAACAGCAGCAAAGGAAGAAGGCAAGAGGGAGTGGGATGAACATGCCAGTCTGAATGCACATGATCAGCAAGGGTATAACGATGCATATTTTCTTCTCAGCACTAAGGAGATACTAGAGGGCCCACAAAAGCCTTTGCAAGTTAAGACCAAGCTCTTGACTTCTCCCAGGTGCAGCAGCTGCTGGATCATTCCTTACCCATCAGGCTCTCATCCTAAAAAAAAACAGATTTCTTCTATTGCAAAGAATATTTTTAAAAAATAAAAAAATCCCGGGGAATTTTGCACTGGAGCCTTTTTAGTATTTTCCCCACCCTGGCATCTTTAAACTAGACAACACATAGCATCATTATTTTTTTTTAGTGCTCATCAGTGGAGGAAATAGCAAGCTATTCAGTCTAAGAAACTCTCCTAAAACACAGTCCCATTACTGAGTCTTCCAGGACCAAAAGATAAGGATGCCCAAGAACAACACACCCAGAGAACCTGCCTCAGTTTCCCAGACTTCCAGGTGGAGCTTTTACAGTGCAGCAGAGGCCAAACAGCCAGTCTGTGCCTGGGGGCAGCAGAACCACAGTGGGGGGGAGGGATGGGATTAATTACATGAATAACAAAAAGCCGGATGCCAGCCCCCACCCCACACAGCTCAGCGGGAATGAAGAAGGGAAGCGAGCAGCTCAAAACCCAGAGGAGCTCCCAAATGAGGCCAGGCTTACCCTATTCCAGCTACAAACCTGCATCTTGGCCTTCACAAGGGCCAGGAAAAGCCCTGAGCATTTTCTTTAGAAAGGAGCACAACAGTGAAAAGCCCCCAGTTGGAGAGTTTTCCTTTCAGCCTGACCTGGACCGTCCTGTGCATCCGCCACGGGGGCACGGCCACCGGGAGCCAGCTCGCCCGCTCGGGGAAGAGAAAGGGAAGTTAATTTTCGCAGCCAAAAGAAAATAGGGAGTTCTTTTCAGATGGCAGGAGTGTAACCGTGACATTTAGTCACTTACTATTTCTTCTTCCCGAGTACGTCTCTCCACAGGAAAGCCCCTGGACAAAAGTACCTCCAGACAGCATTGTAACACATGTTTGCTCAAACTTCGGTGTCTAAACCCACTCCTGCGGTCCCTGCTTTGGGTCCTTGGGAAACTGGGGGGAGACTCTGGGGGGAAACTGGGGAGATTCAGCCTCGCTCACTCTGGGCCTTGGCTACCTTAAATCAGATGCATGTCTCTATCTGGGAAAAGGGCAAACCTGCAACCCAGCTGAAAATAGCAGAGCCCCACTCTATCCACGACACGGCAGCCAGGACAGGATGGCAGAACTGGCCTGCACCGGCAGGGCTCAGGGCATAGGGGAACCGACGCCACTTCTCTGGCTCTGAAATACAGCTATTCAGCATCGTCAGGATGGGGAAGTCCCATTTGCTCCACTTTTAGATGCAATGGTGGGTGATCCTACCCGATGGCGTCAGAGCTGGCACCTAGCCGAGCTCCCCAGATCCATCACGGGCGGGCGCAGTATCTGATCTGCAATCTCCTAATCCCTGCCAGGCTTTGACTACATGCCCTCCAGGCACCATGCATGCTTCCACAGCTGGAGAAAGGAGAGCAGCCCAGCTGAAGGCTACTCCAGTACAAGGCAGGTTGTGCACCTCGCACAAGCAAGCCCCAGGTACTGGCGGCAGACATTCCGCAGACACTGCTCAGACTGCGACTTCAGGGATTTCCAAAGCCCAGCCAGTCTGCCCCTGCTCACAGAGGTTACCTTCGTCACTCTGTGACTGCACTAACTGCAGTCTTGCATTGCAGGCTCTTTCTGCCACATAGCCTGAAGTCCCACCCATCCACAGCTCTTTCTTGGGCAAAATTTTGGTAACTTCCCCCATTTAAAAGGTTTTATAAATTCAGTGAAAGTCCACTGCTTCAACAGAAGAGTTGCAATAGCTTAACGCAGCCTGTACAGAGATTCTCAGAATGTGGTTTGTATGGCAGTGGGCAGCCCATAGTGGGGTGTAAATGTTCCCACAGGAGCATTCACACACTCAACACTAAGCTTGATGTCAGTCTTTAACATGGCTGATGATGACAGGAGATAAACAAGATGCATAATTTAACTGCCAAAAATGCCATGTCATCACAGGATGCCATGGAAGGAATGTGCATTCCGAACATAGGCAGGGAAAAGCAAAAGAGAAGAACTGGGGAAAAAAAAAACCCTACAACAAACCACAGACTCAGTTAAATGTTTATGGGGGCCACTGTATTTCAGTCTCAAGCAATTTTTGAGGTCAGCTGAAACGGTTTAGTTCTGCTAGGGCATATCAGCTCCAGGGGACACAATACTTCCAACAACGACAACCTGGAGGCTGAGCTCTCCTAGCATGTAACTCAAGATAAAACCACATCTGGGCAGGGCTGTGCTTCCACTGGGCACAACCGAAGTGATGGGACCTTCCTTCTCACCACGGCTCTTGCTCCAGGACGCACAAGGTGGCAGGAAATCAGAACAGGTAGCTGACTGGATTTGTAGGAGCAACCCCAAATTGGTCTTGTGCATGGAGTTCTTCCTATCCCAAAGCATCAAGACACAGCAGTGATGTACACAGGCAATGATTTGCTTGCCTTCCCCAGCACTTGAAGCCCCACTGCTGGAATTCAGCTCTCCCAACACAGAAGCAGCAGCCAGCAGACCAGGCTGTGCTTTGGAAATCCCTTAAATCATGGGCTGAGTGGTATCAGCAGCATTATGGGTTTCCATAGCACTGTTCCCACCTCACAAGGCTCATTCCACACTCTTTTCAAAATTCCCAATTTGTGCACTGCTGGCTACCACCTAAGGCTGGATTACGGGTGTCATGGACCTTTGGCCAGGTTGGTCTACTGCCCAGTCATATCTCCACTGCCCAAGCATTTTCAGCGTGTTCTGAATTTGCAAAGGTCAGTTTCAGCATGTGCAGGAGCAACTTAATGGCCAGGAGTTAACATAACAAATCCTTGAAACCAGCCTGATAAAAAGAATAAACAGAAAAATGGAGGACAGCAGCAACTGAAATCCACAACAAACATTACTAGAAAGACCAAAGCTTTCCAGCCATCTGAGATTAGAAGAATCTATGTCTGCATTTTCATTTCTTACTCTTTTTACAGGGCACATTTTGTTAATGCTGAAAACTCTGTGTTTCGGCCCTTTGTCAGCTGAGCTGGCCTTAATCCCTGCAAGATGAGGGTCACAATTCTCAACAGAGCTGAGCACCAACCAAGCCACTCTGTGTGATGGGACCGGTAGGAACTTTACCTCCTCACTGGTCAGCTTTCTCAGGTTGAACTCACTTAACCCAAAACAAGGGGGGAAAAAAAGTCAAGCCTGGTTCACAAAGGTGGGGCTGAGCAGAAAGGAGGGATTAGACTCAAAAAGAGAATCCCTGTCCAAACACAAGTATCTGAATCAATACGCATAAAGCAAACACTGGAACTACCAGCAAGCAGTGTGCATTTTGCACACCTGCCCCTTATCAGCAGGTAAACCTCAAGACAACATCAGCACTTCTAAAAAGGGATTAAAATAAAAGCCCACTGAGTCCATGGACAACCTTTGTTTAAAAGCCATCTGAGAGGTGGTAAGTTTCTGCAGGCTGACTCCCCACAAACGTAAGCAAGGGAAAGTTATCAGCTCTGGGCTCCCAAAATATTTACTCAATCTAACATTACTCTGAGTACACTCAATCAAACCTTTCCAAAGTCCTATGCCTGTCATTTTTATGGCATACCCTTGACCAGAATTCAAGTGCAGAGCACTTTTTTCCAAGGGTATTTCCAAGCACTTCACTACCATAAAAGCAAATGTCCCTGCAAAGTAAGAAACCCATTCTAATGGGTAGAGGAGACTAAAGGTCTGCAGCCTCCACTGTGCAACATCCAGGGGTCAGATTTGAACACTGCATCAAACTGAAACTGTGGGAGTAATTAAGAAGCCTAGATGAACAGCTTGAGATGAGCAGGGAACAAGCTGAGAGAGGACTCCCTCATGGGGCAGGCTGGGGTGCTTAAGTGGCTGCAATTGATCTAAAACTTGAGTTTAGATCTCATCTAGCCAAAAGCCACAGCTTGGGAAGCATGTCTGGTGGAGGATGTCGGTATACTCTGTGTGTTTCCTCACAAAGGCTTGGGATACCAGTTCTTATTTTTAGTACTATTTTCATTTCTTCATGTAATGAGTTCAGTGTTTCAGACAGCCCTGGAGGAGCAGGAAGGACAAGTCCCATAATAAAACTAATTAATTCATGTGGAATTTCTAGCCATTATTGTGAAAGTGGACAAATTCCTCACTTCTGAAAAGCTGCCAATGTGGCCATTAATCTGGCTGTGGTCACAAGCAGGATTCCTGTGGCCTCCTGCAACACCCAACCGGCCCCCAGGACAGAGGCTGCAGAAACCAAAGTGGATGTTATTATTTCCTCACACCAACTCCCACAGCCCGAGTTTTACTAGACAAGATAGTTACCTCAGAGGGCTCCATGCCAAATTCCTCCCAGTGCCCCTAGACCAAGAATCAACCAAAATCCCTCAATAATGCACAAGAATTAATGGAATCTGTCTCACTCCCTGCAAGCTGAGTGTGACAGGGTCTGTGGGGTCTGGCAAGGAAAAAAAGCAGAGAATAAACTTATTTTAGATACTAAAATCAACAACAAAATGACTCAGAATTCCCACAGGGAGATGACCTGTTGTGCCAGAAGGCAGCACTTTGCCATAGTCTCACTTTTTTCTCCCAATTCTGGAGTGCTCTTTAAATTCAGTGATGGATTGGTGGGCCAGCCTCTAAATAGTATCTCTATTGTTGACCCAGCATCCAGTCCCAGGAATGGCAATATTCCCTGAACACCGCCAGAAACAGAGATCTTCTGCCCCAAATGCTCTCTATAATGGACCATCTATAACAACCTGGATTTCTAACAAGCATGGCACAAGCCATGGAAGCAGTCCCGTTCACTGTGGCCAAAGGAAGAGGTACCCAACAATGGCCAACCATTGCTCTTTCCCTCCTCATCCCAGCAAGCACTGCTGAGAGATGGATGTCAGCTACCCACCCTTTTCTAGTTAGAAAACAGCAAGAAGAAAACATGGAAAGGTTTCAGACAATCTCCTCACCAAGCCAAGAGAAATTCATTAGCTTGGACTGTGTCTTCTACAACTAGTCAGAAGAGCTAAGAACAGATTGCTCTGGCTGAAGTTTGAAAAGCAATATCTTATGGGGAAATCTTACTGTAGTTTCAATCAAAAATACTGGGTGAAGCTTCATGAATTTCCATGACACTATAGGACTACAGGACTCTCCCATAGATGTTGTCGTGCAAGTGACTGCAATGCACTGTGTGTCACTGTTGTAGGCATCCTGCATCACCTAGTTACAAGGACAAGCTGCAAGGAGGCACAAAAACTCCTCTCTAAAATATTCTCCAGTCAGTAAGGTGTTGAAAATGTTATTAATTTCAAGGGCAGAGCATTAGAAATCCCCTCATCCTACCTGAACTGATTTATCTGCAGAAAATTGTAAGAAAAAGCAGGGATTTCAACACAGCCCAATTCCCACCAGTGCTTTGTGTCACTCTCAATTACAGTCCAGAATGAAATACCAAGAAATCGTTCCTCACAGCCGGCAGAATTAATGGGATCTTTGACTACAGAGAGCACCAGGCAGTGAACTTGTTCCCTTACCAGCCAAGAGGCACAGTGCAGCTTTCTTCAGAATAAAAGCTGCAATGTCAAAGAATAGTTTAAGGCTTATAAGTGACCTGATGTTTCCCAGTATTTCAGTCCATAAGAAAGGTACATGATTAAACAATTTATTTCTACCATAAGCTGATGTAGCAGGAGACTTTATCTTCCCACTGGTATGACGGTTAATGACATGTGGAGAAAAACACTGAGCAGAAATCAACCAATAATGCAGTTACAAAAAGCTGTCAAATGCTGGGCTGCAGCAAAGCTCTAATAACTGAGCACTAACCCCTATCTCTTAAGCCTTTGCCTAGGATAGCCACTGCATCATGTGTTCTGGTAATTAGGTGTCAACTTGCCATTTAATGAGGTCATGCTTGGCCAGTTTGTGAATGAGAAACACCCCCCATCTTGCTGGCAGTGACTTCTGAAAGTAGGCAAAGATGTTTCAGTCAGACTCAGTCTGCTGAAGGTAGTTTGTGGAAATAATAATACTACATTTGCAATCTGATAAATTGGCAGAAAACTCATCCTTCCAGAAAAGTGAAGACTTGGTTGGGTTAACTCCCTGTCATGGCTCAGCTGGGTTCCAAACAAAATCCAAGACCTGTACAACAGAGTATGAGGATGTGTACCAGGATAGGGAGGGAGAGGGGCATGACTGCCATGACATCAGCTCAGCAACCAAGAATAATCTACACAGTATGTCAAGACCACCAGCAAGGATTTTTCCTTCTCTCACGAGTCCACACCAGGACCATGCACCATGGTTAGCCTCCAAATCCCACAGCATATGAGGCACAGGAGGCACCACGTTGGTGCACTGGTGCACACGTGTAACACAGCTCCCTGCCACAGGAAGGCGTGGGGGACTAAGGCTGGAAAACCTGCCCCTTTTGGCAGATGGAAACAGTGAGGACAAGTTGGAAAGCCAAGCCCACTGTGTTCAATGTCTGTTCCTAAAGGACACCCTCATATGGGCACTGATTCAAGCAGCACCTCCCCAAGGAACAGCTGGGATGAAGACAGGTGGAAGTGATAGTGGGAGCATATGCAATGGCAATGGCTTTGCATCTCTCTAACAGAAGGGGCCTGCTAAGCAGTCACAGGATCACAGCAACATATTTCACCCTGATTCAGTGAAAGAAAACAGGAATATGTATGGCTGGAAACTCAGTACACCTCCCCAGCTCAGCCCTCCTTCTGGAACAGAAATGCTTTACAAAGTATCTTTACGTTCTACCTTGGCCTTCCTCTTACTCTGTCTGCCTAAAGCAAACGATCCTCCCTGAAAGAATCACAGTCCCAGCAGGGAAGGCAGATTTGACCATGCTCAGAAAGCTGGAATTGTCCAATTCAAGTAGAAATGCAAAAAATCCACCAGGGAAACCTCTCCTCCTCCTAGCTCCTTAGAGAAGAACATGTGACCAGGAAAAGCAGGTACTGGAGTGCTGCTGGCTGCTGGGATGAAACCCTGCCTTCACAAATCCAGTTGTGTTTGTGGGTAACAGCGACAGCTGCCCATCGGGCAGATAAATTAGCCCCAGCTGATACTGCAGCCAGGTCTAGTACAGAGCCATACACAAAGACACCTCTCACATTCCAGTTTTCACTGTTTTGCCTTCTGAATTGTTTATCTCGGCTCAATTCCTGGATGTGGATAAAACAAACGACATGGACTTTCTCACAGACAGGGCTTCTTGCTGTTCCCTTGACAAATACCACACTCAGTGAGTATGAGCCTGAAATCCAGAGGAAAGGAAACAACTGCAAAGGGCAAGAAGGAAACAGATCATTTGCCAAGGGACAGCACGAAAACACATTTCTGCTTTGGGTCAGAGCCTTGAAATCTTCCCAGGCTTCCCTCTCCCTCCAAAACACCATTTTCACACCAGCATCACTCCCACCATGGCAAACACCAGTGGGACTAAGGCAGAGGGTAGCATTATTTTCAAGAAGCTGCTTCACAAAGGTGTTATTTATTGTCTTAAAAGATGATAGGGCTCAACCAGGTTAGCTCTTGACCAGACACAGCTACCACAAAGGAGCATGGAGAGCTGGTCCACCTACTGGCAAAGCCCCAGAGACAGCAAGGGCAGATGAGCTGTGTGGTTTTCTCATTCACTTATCATCCCCACAGCTGTTACTAATTGCATTTCACTTTTAATAATTTCTTCCAAGGTAAGGACCTCTGCAGGCATTCAGCTTATCCTGGGCAGAGACACTATAGTGGCTATGGACATATTAACAAACTGCTGTGGATTTGGTTCTTGCAGTTGGCTTCTCTGGTGTCTGGTAATGCCCAGGCTTGCATAAGCCAGACTGAACACCTGGCTGCTGCACTTGTAACTAAACTCCCTCTTACCCCTGTGCTTCTGTCTCAAAAGGCATCTAGCATAGGATGAGGGGGATGGACAATCCCAGCCTGGCTCTCCTCTACCCCTGGCCCACTTTTTAGCAACACAGTGCCTTCAGGGCCATCCACTGCTGCGCTGGATCCACCAACTTGATTGACAGGGTCAGAAGTTGTGGGGGCAGAAGGGCAGATACACACATGCACATGCAGATCATGACGGAGGCTTCATTTCTTTATTAAATCAGGAGAAAAGCAGAAGTCTTCCTGGCAATTCAGTGGACATGAAAAACGCATTCATAGCATTACTGGCATGGTTTTCAAGTTGCTGTTAAAATTCCACTTACATTATGCTACCTTCAACCTCAGAGTCTTCTGTGTTTTGGAGCAATACATTAAACTTGTCTTTTAGCAGCTGCATGCCAAGGGGAAATGAAGGTTTTGACATTTGACCCGTAAGGAAGGATGTGTGGCATTTGGAGCTACCCAAATAAGGATTTTAGTTGGATGCTAAAAGAAGCTGTGCTTTTAACAGTTAACTATTTTGACACTGTTTTTGTATCATGGGATTTCAAAGTGAAGTCCCTGATCAGGTGAATAAGGCAACCTCTGCCCTCCAAGTTCAAGTTTGCTTGCAGTTACATTCTTTGCACAGCTCTCTTTCCCTTTGGAAAGGTTACTTTTCACTGGCATGGACTAAAAAAAACACATTTGTTTCAATAAATAAGTGAGATTCCAAAGCAGGACTCAATAGCTAGCAGTGAGTTCTGAGGCAGACCCCACTGAATTAGTACAAGTATCCCAACAACAAAATAAACAGTACTACAAACACAACTGAACTGCACTGTCAAAGGGGAAAAAATTCCCTGAACTGGTCAGCTTTGAACAGTGGCTCAAAAACTTTTTTTCAGAGTGGAACAAGTTTTATTCCTAGGATCTTTTCTCCATTAGGAGAAGATAGATGTTCTTCAGCTATTCTCATAACTTGGGCAAGAATATTTAGGACATCTGCTGACATCATTAAGATCTGCCCTGCTTCACCCCTTAGCATAAGTTCCCACGTTAGAGCAGCACTTGTCACCCTGCTGGGCACCCTGCTGCACCTTGAGCCAGTTCAAGTCATTGATCTGACACGTGTTTTCTGGAGCTGGCTTGCTGCAGGACTAGCTTCTGAACGAGCTTATTCTGACAGAAGGTGAGAGCTGAACCCAGCAGAAGGACATGGCAGCTGAGAGCTGGAAAACACCACACAAGCTCCTGATTCCAGTTCATCATGGATAAAACAGAAGGCAGCATCCCCACCCTTCGGCTGAGACTGGAGAGGCTGAAAGACCTAATGGTACCTAAAATGACTCTGAAAGCACATGGTGTCTCCAGGGCCCATTTGGTCCTAGGTCACCCTAGACGTGTTTGAATAGAAGATGGCTATAGGGATTGGGACGTTATCTGTCAGGACACAGACTGCTAACACAATGAAAAGACAGCTGTTACGCTGCTCCCTGTGTCCTGAAGGACCTCGGGCACATCATTTAGTTCATCTGCAAAACAGCCTGATAATCTGGCTGAGGTGCTGGAGAATAAACACACTCAAGACTGGCACGATCTCTGCGAGCTTTGCGTGCACAGTAACAGCCCTCTGTCCCCAGGTCAGGTGGTTCCAGTCAGCAGCAGTATGTCAATTTGTTACACGATGACCTGAAACAAACTGTGAAGGAGCGTGGTGCAGTGGCGTATGAGACTATTTGAGAGGCCCTGATCCCAGGAGATGCTGAGCCTCTGTCTCACTCCCACCACTAGTGGGAGTGGATGCACTCGCCTCCCCAGGGGAAGGGGTAGAAGTTCTCAGACTGATTTCCACAGACTGCTGATATTTTGTTCCAACATTCCCAACATCTCCAAAATACCCAAAGCCTCTTGTGCAATGAACAACATCCCCAGCTTCCTAGCTACATGGTGGTTTATGTTACTTTCCGCCTACAACCATTTCAGGATTGGCTTTACAGACCTAAGTGGAAGACTAAACAATGCTGGAGCCATAGCAGGAGAATTTGCAGAGTTTTATTCCTTGTTTCATTTGGGCAATCCTTCTGCCTCTCATCAGAGACAAAAAAACTTGCCAACCTCTTAATTTAGGAATAGCACGAGCTCTGCATTCCAGTCCTGAATCAGCCAAAGGAGCCTTTTCAAGCTGGAAAGGGGAAAAAGAGTAAATACCTTTAAGCATATTAAAAAAAAAAGGCACCACAAAACAAACCACACCAAAAAACCCTCAACACCTGCCTTTTGCAGGCAAAAACCTGCTCTTGGGGCACTCTTGAAAGTGGCTTAACATCAGCATTTGAAAGCAAGTTCCAGTCCCTGCTCTTTTGGGTGCCAGAGTGCTTTCCCTGTCACTGCTTAAAACGAAAAGCAAACTCACAGTCCCACCTATACATTTAGCAAGCACAATGCAGATGGGAGCAACGATGTGAGTCTGAAGAGTATCAAGTGAAACTGGCAGGTTCCGATTTTGTTTTTGTTATGGGTTTGGTTATTTTGGTTTGGTTGGGTTGTTTTTTTTTCCTAATGGCTACAACAACCTGTTAAAAGTTTTGTAATCTGAAGAGAGCAAAACCTTTTCTGGATGTCCAAGCTCCTTTGCCAAGACATGCTCAACTGTGAATATTCCAGCTGCATGTTTCACATCACGCTGGTTAGGGATGTGCCAGTATTTTTATTAGTCACCCCCTATGGATATTACAGAGCACTGCATACATTAAAGTGTTCTTAAACTGTGCTGTTTATGTCTGTGTGTATTACACACAGAGATACAGTCAAATAAATCACACTAATTGTAAAGGAATAAAGATAATAAAATCAAGCAAAATACCATGTGAAGTTAACATAATTCTTCAATGAAGTCCATTAAAAAAAAAGGCAGCATTGACTCAGAAAATCACCTCTCAGCCCATCAGTGCAATGCCCTCCACCCCACCCCCCAACTTCTTGTAAAAGCATAAGCCTGGAAGTCAGTGCCAGATTCCTTAAATCGAAATGCCCTTGGCTTCTTCTGGAGAGTGTAAAATTCATTCCCTTGACACTCATATTCCATAGTCAAGGAATATTTCACATCAACGTGTTCTCCAGACTCCTGGTTCTCTCCACAACCCTTCACAGCTGGGCAAAGGAGCAGGGACAGGAGTCAGGACCAAAGCAGTCACAGCCTGGGTGCATGAAGCAGCAGGTTGCAATGTGCAAAGTTTTCTCTGATGCTGGTTTGTTTTCACTTGCCTCTCTCCATCTCTCCTCCTTGAGCAGAGCAGTGTGAGCAAGTACCCGAAGTACTGTGCACAGGTACCCGGCTACATTCCCATCCTCACAGGAAGGGAAGCTAAGAGGTACAGCCCGGTTCAGAGCACTTTTAAATAAAGCCTCAAGAGGGGAGGGAGGGAATTTAAAGTCGTGCTGCTGAACTAGTTATGCAAACAGGGTCAGAGCCTCAGTCATAGCTAGGGGAGCAAAACCAGCAAGGATGCAGAAGTCAAAGAGGGGTGATTACAAAGGAGAAAGCGCTGGTTTCTGTTTCCAGCCTTGATTTGTCAATTTTCAACATCCCATGGAAAGGGAAAGAGCTTGCAGCCGATCGCAAGGGAAGTAGGCATTAATACAACCAAGCTCTGCTGTATCGGCAACCCCAGGAGCGCTTCCTCCCACAGCAATCACAGCAACAGGTCAGGAGCCTGTTGGTGTCCCTGTCCCCAGGGCTGCGCCCTTGGAAGATGCTTCTCTTCTCCCTGCACCCAGTGCCTGGACCAGGGAGGGCCTGAGGGCACCAGGACCCCCACGGGAGCTGGCAGAGCACACCTCAGCTCCAAGGTGGGCTCTGCTGGGAGGATAGCCATAAGGAACGGGTTTCTCACACAGCAGGGCTCCCGCAGTCCCTCAGCCACCCCCTTCCCACCAGGTAGCACATGGTCTTCCGACTCTGCCTCTTCCCGCATCTTTGGGGGATCCATCACCCTTCAGGGGGATTTTAGTCCTCCATTAAACTCAAATCTGAACGTCCACTTTCCTCTGCTCCCCAAAGGACTCCTCTGCCCCTCAGTTGCATCTCCCCAGATTTCACCCTTATCTGTCCCCATGTTTTTTTTTTTTCACTAGAAGACCCCAACATCCAGCCTGCCCCCCAGAGCAGTCCCTGCATCCCCACTCCGTTACAACTGACCCCTAGGGTTCCTGTCCCCTGACAAGGAATCCTCTCTAACCCCCGGGGTAACTGCACCCCCAAATAGCTCATTTTCCCCACACCCCCAGGAACGCACTTATGCTTCATCCCCCCTCAGCGCCCTTCTCATTCCTGCCCCCTTTGTTCTTCTCTAGACTCTCTCGCTCCTCTCCCGCAGGGATTCCCCTTCCCTGCCCTCGCGCGGGGTCTCTCTTCCCCAGGAGGACCCCCTTTAGGTCACCCTTTAGGATTCCTTTGTGCCCCGGACCTTTCGGCGGCCC
>NW_021939632.1:8067085-8102103 GCF_001715985.3 Manacus vitellinus | reverse complement strand
GGGGCTGCCCCTCCCGGAGGGGAGAGGGGATCAGACCCACAGTGGGCTGGGAGCTGCCGCACAGGAGATTGGGGTTGACCCAAGGAGGAAATGGGGAGTCTGACCAGCACGAGGCGAGGGCCTGCGGCAGTGGAGACAAGGTCTCCCCACGGGGTTGTGGATCTGCCTCGCAATGATGTTGGGGTCTGCCTCGCTGAATACAGTGGTGCCACGCACAGAGGGAATCAAAAATGCCCCACAGAGACATCGAGTACATGGGGGGGTGGAGATCCCACTCCACAAGGGGGCTGGGGTCGTGCCCAGTGCTGGGAGAGGGGGAACTGGGTGATCTCCACATCCCCAGAGAGACATGAGAGGGTAACCAGGGGGTAGGCAAGGTCCCACTCTCACCCCACTGCCCCAGAAGTGCCAGGCCTAGCATGAGCAGCCTCATTTCAGCCCATGTCCCACCATAGGGATGGGGGCCAAAACCTGGGCTCAGGGTGACATCCAGTCACCCACCAAATGTTGGGCCTAGGAGCCTGTTCCATGGGAGCAGGACCCTGAGGTTGGGTAAGACCCCTTGGAGATCCAGGGCTCCATGTCCATAGGGCTGCGCCCACAGGGTATTTCACCCACTGATCAAAGCTGCCTGCAGCCGACTCAGCACCTCCCCTGTGGCACTGCCCCATGAGGATGCCCAAAAGCTGCGGTACAACCAGAGGCACAGAGACAGAGCTCTCCAGGCTTTGGGATTTTGGTGTGGAACACCCATTTCAAACCCTGTCACTCCTCTCCCTGCTGCCTGACCATCACAGCTACGCCGAGGATTTTAAGTACAAGGGATATTACATAGAGGTGACTTTTTTTCCTAATTAAAAAATACTAACAACAAAGCCAAAAGAATGTTAATGAAGCTGGAAAATTTGGTTAATCTCTT
Organism: Manacus vitellinus; assembly: GCF_001715985.3. Lineage (NCBI taxonomy): Eukaryota > Metazoa > Chordata > Aves > Passeriformes > Pipridae > Manacus > Manacus vitellinus. Next base: position 8,101,184 of record NW_021939632.1, on the reverse strand, counting down.
TGTGGGGTGTATGGTTAAAGTCAGGCACTGAGCTTAGCAGCCTGAGTTCTCTCAGCCACGGGAATGTCAACTTTGGGGCAATTAAAGTTAAAATTTGCTGCTGTAATTTTTTGTTGTTCTGGTTTTGGTTTTTTTTCAAATTAAGAAAAATGCAAAATGCAGCTGTTGACTCCTCATGCGACACAACTTTCAGCACAGGATTACTCACGGCTTTGGAGTTATACAACAACATGTTTGTTTGTGGCATCCATGAGTGCAGGATGTGATGATGGACTGCAGCATTCAGCATGCTCTGTGAAATCCCTGTGATACATCCTGGGACCGAGTATGCAGTCCCATCCCGGTCTCTGGGTCTTTCCAAACAATAACTCGGGTTTTACAAGAGTTTAATCAAGCATGGTACTTTTCTCTGGCTGCCCATCATGCTGCAGATACATCACCATAGAGGAGCTACCCACTTGCTTTACTTTTTAAAACACAGTATTGCTTTTCTGCACCTTGCTTAAGCTGGGCACTGATTTTAACCATGTCCATTTCACTTTGGAAAGAATCCAGTTAGTTTTGGGGTCCCTGCAGCAGCGGCACTCATTTGCTCCAAGGCAACAAAAATGTTCCCTTGAAATTACAAGCAAATAACAAAGAAGTTTTTATTCTCTTTCACTAAAAAAAAATCTATTTTATGTTACAGAACTCAAATTTTAGCCTGAGTGACTCAAGGAAGTCTCCAAGAAGACAAAAATAAATAAATAAATAAATAAATAAGAAAAAAAAAGAAAAAAGCTCAGCACAGAATTTGCAATCTCACAGTGGAAAATGGGATGCACAGGCCTGCACACCAGCAGCCCCTCAAAAGCCTCCCTTTAAAGCAGACTTGCTAGTGGATGTTCAATAGAAAATGGAGCAAATTGTTTTCAGTGCACACTCACAACTTCTCAGGGATAGCGGGAAGGAGAGTCTCAGTACCTTTTTGTGATCTGCTGTTGACTTCACTAATGACTCACATTTGGTTCCAATGAGATATTTTTATATGACTAATGAATCTATATTTGGAGGCGTAAGAGGGTTTGGCTAATTATCTGTTGCAGTCAGTTAAATATTCCAAGTATTTGAAGTAGGTTTTCTTCCAGTGACAAATGTTATGCCCTCACGGTCTGTCTTCTGGTGCTTTAAAAGCAGCCCAGCACTTTGACTCGTACCAAGCTGACATCTGGGTTTCTGCGTGCGTAAGCACAAGAGATGGCCTGAACTTAATTATACAGCAAACCAATCCTGCATTTTTTAGGTGGCCAATAGGTCAGTCCCCAAGGGGCGATTTAAACCCGATATTTCAACACGCACTTGATGCTTGCAGTGGCCCATTTTGCTGGGGGGCATTTACTGGGGTGCCATTAATAACTCCTGGCAGGGGCAAATTCTTTATAAGCACCATTGTGTAGGCTGCTTGTGCACAAATCATTTTTCCACAGGGAGGGCTCGAAATCTGATGAGAGGAAGGTAGAGAGGAGGGGGAGGGAAGGGGCTCTGCCGGCTCAGCTGCCTGAATTGCAGGAGGACATTAAACATAATGATCCTGTAGGGAAAGAAACCGTACGCAGCTCAGATGTGGGAACGAGCCAGGATTTCCTGTTCATATGCCTCCTTAGTAGGTACTCGGGCTGTTCTCCTTCTTTTATCGCCGTCATTTTCTTTGTCAGCCATCGAAGCAATAACATCGGTGCAGATACAATGGATCAGATGTTCCCCCTGCCACTGCTGCTGCAGCCTTGAGCTGGGAGACCTCTCTGTGCTGCTCTCCAACTCCAGCAGAACAATAAAGAAGATTTTACAGCTGTTGTGGGGATGGGGGGAGGCGGGGAGGCAGAGGGAAAACAGCTTGAGTGCCCATGGCCAGCTATAATTTCTCCAGTGGGTCTTTGCTGACAGTTTTAGGATTAACAAGTGAGCTCTGTTCCCAGGCATTTACCCCTCTGGATAAGCTGGCCTGTTTGTTCTCAAGGGTTTATTTTACCCTACAAAATATGGCATTGCCAAACAGATGTAGGCTTGTTCCTAGAAAGGCAAGTTATAGCTGAAGCTGCATCTCACAGAGGCTTTAGCCCTTGGAATTGTTTGGAAATGCTACAGTATTCCTCCGACCCTTTTCAGGGCAGTTTTTTCCCACAGACGTGCTGGTTGATTCCTTTATGGCTCTGTCCTTTGTCAAGGATGAATTAGGAAAAATAAACTCACAAACAAAAAGTGGAGGCCCAGCACGGAGATCCTCTTGCTCCCAATGATTAAGAAGTATTTTACAGCTCTGAGTGTGTAGAGGGAGAAAACAAAGTGCCCTTCTGCCTTTTTCTTTCCCTTATTTTTGCTTCAGGGGTAATGGGGGACGGGGGGAGGGAGGAGAAAGAAAGAAAAAAAAAAAGAGTCAAGAAGATTAAAACAGTCATTATTTTTGAAGTCCTTCTTTTCGATAGACTGACACAAAGTGCTTTATGGTGAGTGCTGGAGGAAGTCTCTCGTGTCCTAGAGCTGGCATAGTGAGGGGCAGGTGATGAGGAAGGGGAGGCTGCAAGGAGGAAGGCTGGGACTGATGTACTTGGTGGCCAGCATCCTACTTTCTGCCTGGAGATTCAGCAAACTTTTTCCATGAATAGAAGGTTTGTCAAGGTGCTGGATCCTGTGAATTGCCATTGATTCACAGTGAAGCACATCAGAGTTGGATGACAAATGGTCTTCCCTCCCTTGCCCCCATCCCTTCCCAGGGGGTGGCAGGGGACATGCCCAAGGCCAGGGTGAGCCAGCATCAGGGGCAGAAGAAGCTCTGACCTGATCCCTGTCCTCTGAACGAGGAACCCCTACTCCCCCCCAAAAGGAACAAAATAGCCTTGAAATCCAGGCTATTGGATGCCAGGGAACTGGTTCTCTGGCCCTCCCCGCATACTCCTCAGAACTGTAGGTCCCCGATGCTCCAGCCCCATGCTGCCTTGCCCCATGAAACTTAACCTGACTTCAGACACCCCAGTTCAGTAGCTTTGCCCACCAAATTGGCGTGGTGGGAGTGAGCTGAGCGGAGCAGTGCAGGGAGGAGGAAGGCACTGCAAGGCCTACTTGTTCCATCCTGCCCGAAGTGCTAGCTGCTTATAAAGGCAATCAAACTGAAAACAGCAAGCTTTTCATGAAATAAAAGAACGGCCCAGAAATGAGTTGCCAGCATCATGTTTTCTTCTTCCTCAGGGTTAGGTGCCCAGAGGTTCACTGCAAACCTTACCTGCACTGCCAGGGTTACACCTGTGGTTACACCTCAGCCTCCTGTACTTGCCCCCACTCAAAACTCATCAGCATGTGTCACACTTCCAACAGCTCTTGTTCTCTGGAGCTTGGTTGGCTCCTGTGCAAGGAGCACAGATACTCTGCAAGCTCCTGCAGCTCTGGTCTGCACACTTAGCTCTGCTACTCCACAGGTCACACTCAGAGGTAGGTCTGAACCTGCCTGATGCCCCAGGCACCCCTTTCCATCCTCATATTGTTTTCCCCAGGTGCATCAGCCCAGCCAGAGTTCAGATGTCAGCAGAAGGGTCAATTATAGGCCACTTTATTTACATTTACCCTATCTGAGATGTTTTTAGAGCAGCCCTAAATGCATTATCTATGAGCCTGATCCAGTAATTACGAATGCTTTGGAGTGGTTCAGGCTGGTTTGTTTAGGTTTCTCCAGCACTGATTAGAGATTAGCAGAGCTAAAACCACCCATTAGCTGGAAGGCATAAAGCAGTGGTGGTTCTCAGGCTCAGGGGTCAGGTGCTCCATATTTGCCCATCTCCCAGGCACTGCTGCCTTCCAGTGGAGGGGGAAGGGGCTGGGGCTGGGGCTGGGGAGGCAGGATGTCACAAGTTTGTCTGGTCTACAGTTGCCATACATAGCAGAGGCTTGTGGATTTGGACACCCCAGTAGTCAAACTCCTCACTCATTCTGAAGCATCCCTCAAAGATGCCTTCATTAGTCTTAGGTGCACAAAGCAGTTTGAAACCAAGCAGCTGACCAGGAGGAGACGATGAAAAAAGGTTTCAATATTGACCTAGGCTGGTCAGGCAAAGTGACTTGGTTTTAGGGATGATAAAACAAGAGCAGAGAGAATTTTTGGGAAGACTGTCCTTGATTTCAGCAGGTACTAGGGTTAATTTCTATCAAAAGAGGACCTGGCAAGGAGATGTAGGAGATGTAGCTGAGGGAGGGGAACAGAGGGCCTTTATCTCAGGCCAAGGTAGCAGCGCATTCCTACTTTAAACAAATCTCTGTTTGAAGTGGGCCTTGGGTGGCTTGAGGACCTGGTAGTATCCACAGCTTCTTTATTACTGTTTCCCAGTGGCAATCCTCAGGATATCAGCAGAAGGTGGTTTGTTTGCAAAGACCCTCAAACTTCAGAAGCTTTACAGACATCACAGAATCCCAGCCCTAACTTATAGGGAATGGGGATTAATACTGTCCATATTTGGTGGCTAACAGCCCAAGCTTCTTACCTGAGGACCTGTTCTTTTGGCCTCAGAGACCTTCCATCTCCAAGCCACTCAATCATGATTTCCCTTCAGTGGTAGGAGTGCTCCCACAAATTCATGGTGGCATAAGAGCCACCACATTGCATACACCTACTGAGTCTTCCAATATGCTCCTTGGTTTCTGTGGGGATTTAGATCCCCAGGTAAAAATTAGATTAAAAATCCCTTTGTTTCGGTGAGTCCAAATGCTAGTGGGTCCAGCTTCTTGGAGAGGGCTGGGACAGCCTCCCAGCCTCTGGAATAGCAACTGGGCAGGATTCCCCTAACAGATATGAGAACCCAAAGGTCCCTTTGACATTTACATTGACAGGCATTCCCTCAGTGCCTGGTACCCTTTGAGCAAGGCAGCGGGATGAAAGCATTTCAAAGCACACATAGATGCTTAAGAATTTTGTTAGCAGCATCAGCCAACATTTACACTTGCTTTGTATTTGCTGTTGGAAAAGTAATAACAGCTTTGGAGAATCTACTCAGGAGAGAAAACAGTTCTTTTCAAGGCACCATGCTGGGATACTGCTTTGAGTAACAACATTGCATGCGGGAATGGAGTGGAAAGGGGCTGCAACCCCAGGGGGAGCAGGGATTGCTTACACGAGTCCACGGAAAGTGCTTGGATGGAACAGGATGAAGAAAAGGAAAATTTGGTGTGACTACATATTATGAAAAAAATCCAACTGCTGGTCTCTAGATGTCTATGTCAAAGCCTCCTCAGGGAGGTAACTTTATTTGTCTCATGGGACAATATAAAACAAGTGCTGGAAGAAATACAGGGAACAGTCTTGTTTTGGCTGGGGCAAGACAGGCCATTCAGATCTTAACTCAGAGCACAGAGCTCTCCTAGGGCAAGAGAAGTATTTGAAGGTACATTTACCTCTAGCACAAAGGAAACCCCAGATTCTCACAATCTCCTGGGTGTTGAAGAACAGGAGATGGTCCAGGACTAGGGAGCACGCAGGGCTGTGCTCCCTTTGACCCCCTACCAACTCCTAAAACAAGAATTTTTCCAGTACCATTTCCCTGGCCTTGTATCTGCACCCCTCTTGGGTCTGACTCATTTCTGGAGATGCAGCCAAGGCAGAGGGAGATGGAGCCAAGAGCTGAGGGGACAGAGCATCTTGCAGAAACAGATCCTCATCCTACAGCTCCCCTGGCCTCAGATAAGCTCTGTCCCACCTCTGACCCTGCTCAGTAGCAAAGGCAGAGACCCCTTGTAGGCCACTTTGAAGCAACACAAACTCTGCCCTTCTGCCTCCAGACAAAACCCCTTGCCCTTCTCAGCAACAGCACGGGAGAAGGACTGAGGAACCAACTCTGTATAAAGGTGTCCTTTCCTGCTCTCAGCTACAGAGGAACATTTCTGACAAGCATCATGGCCGTTCAACCAATAACAGTCCTTAACCAAGGAGCCAACAGAAAATCACAGGGCCTCAACTCACAATGTTTAATCATATGCTTTAAAGCACATGACCCGTCAAGACATGCGTGGGAGGGGGTGATTTGGATGATCTCACTCCAAGGTAATAGAGTGAGCCCTCCTGCACTGGTGTAGCCCTTCTGAGACAGCCAGGCACCCTGGCAGGTGGGTTTCCCCTTGCAGGACACTCCTACAGCAGCGAGTCTTTTCATTTCTTCAGTATGTTTGTATGTACCAGCCTGTGAACACAAGCAGTGACATGCAGCCCACAAGCAAGATCCCTTCTGCAACCTTCTGTCCAAGCATTGCTGCTGGTTTCTCGTTTGCTTCTCTGGACCCTCACTGTGACAGAGAAGGAGCTGGACTAACAAGCTCTTTTCTTCCTTGCTAACATGGACACCCTGCCAAAGAAAAGGCATGACAAAAGTAAGAAGGATGAGGCACCACTGCCCAAGGCTGTATATTCCTTTCACCCAAAGAAAAGATCCCCTGGTGACCCCACAAACTAATACCTCCTGGAGCCCCCCACCTCAAGCAAAGAGATGCTGTGCAAAGCAGAGGATTCAGCTAGAGATCTCCAGAGTTCCCTTTCAGAGTTGGAAAATGTTGCTCAGGGTTTGTTCTGATCCAGTTTTGAATATCTCCAGGGATGGAGCCTCTCTGGGCTAAACAGAACTTCCCTCATAGCAACTTGTCGCTGTTGCTTCTTGTCCTTTTGTGGTGCCTCTCTTAGAAGAGACCTGCTTCATCCTCTCTGAACTCTGCCTTTGGAAAGTCAAATACAGCAATTAGCTCTTGCCCTCTCTTCTCCAGGTTGAACAAACACAGCCCGCAGCCTCTCCTCATCACTTGCCATCACATGCTAGTAATTAACCAGACCTTTTATTAAAGATTCTGGTATCTCACTCAGCAGTAGATCATGATTTTAGGTTTATAGCTCTGTGTCTATTTCCAAGAATATTTTACTGGCCTGATGTACAAAGATGCTTTAACCTTAAAATGAAGTAATCTCTGTTGCAGAGCACAGCTTGCTAATTAACCCTTCACAAAATCATTACATCTAAGATCTCAAAGCATGAGCATCAGCATAGCCCAATGGAAGTCCAGGGACAGCAGGAGGGATCCAGATCACAGATTTGCCTGGACAGAAGAGCTGCATGAGCCAAGCTCTATGATGTTGCTTTGAAAGCAAGCAGACATTAAAGCTGAGGATGCTCCCACTCAAATAAACTAAATTTGGATTTTAAGTGCAGCCCCACTCTGAAAAGCAGCTCTATAAAAATGTCATTATGGGACATCCTGTTTATTGTCTCTTTCAGACTCCAGATGAAACCTACCCCACCAGAGTGAGCTGTTCTTTAATGAGTCTTCTGCAAGCAAAGGTTCTCCTCCCTCACCTACCAGGTCTAAAACAGAGGGTCCAAACCTACCTCCCCAAATCCTGTGCAACACCCTGGCTTTTGGGATATATACCAAACCAGACCCTGCTAATCTGCTTTCTTGTTCCATGCTGGATCCGTCCTTCTCCAGCATCCCTCCTGTCACTCTGTCCTGTTGGGCACTGCTGGTGTGGCTGCAGGGGGGAATGGAGAGCAGGCAAAAGCAAATGCACCCTTATAAAAGGCAATAAACTAGTTACTCACTTTTTTTACCTTCCAGAACAGCTGTGAGCTGAAGTAAAGCCTACTTATCTTCATCGATGAGATTTTCCAGAGGAGGCTAAGAGAACCAGGAGCCTGTGCTCTCCAAGCATTCAAAGGGAAATGAGTACATGATTTCCCTCAGCATTTTTAACTCTCCCAGCTTTCAGCAAGTACAGCCCAGTGCTGACATTTTACAGGAAGCAAATGCACAGCAAGTGGTGCTGGTTTTCTGCAGTGTCTTTTGAGAGTTGAACCACACTTTAATTCACTTTGGTGATGCACACACATTAATTTGTCCTGAGAACAAAGACAGAGCATTCAAAAAAAAAGAGGACAGAAATATCTGCTTCACTTCAAACTTGCTTTTTTAATTTTTTTAATTATCTGATTAAATCTTAAACCTCAGCCAGGTGTAAGGGCGAACAGTGCACAGTCCCAGAAGGAAGGGGACTTGATTAGGAAGATTCTGTCCTGAGGAAAATGGGACTGTATAGCTGCCAGCTGGAACAGTAACAGGTTACAGCATGAATGTATGGATGTACTATAGCTGTAAAGAGCAGCAGGCACTATTTGAGTAATGTTTGTGCACACCTTGGGCAGAACTGCTCCTTGCTTATAGCAGGCAGGCTGGGGAAACAGCAGCTCTTCCAGGGAATCAGCTTTCAAGATCCCAGGGCCTGTGCTCCAAAGTGGACAAAAAAAGAGGAAGATGTCTTCCAAAACCGCAGGAAATAAGCAGAGGAAACAAAAAACATACAACACCCCCCCCCCCAAACCCAACCCAAACCAAAACAAAAAAACTTCCTGTATCTAGTCAGACTGAAAAATAGCTAAAAGTTTTGAATGTAAGATCATGCCTGTACAAATCAGGACACTAACTTAGAAAAGAATAAAATATGACATTGCTGGCCAGGAGAAATGGCAAGATGCAGCCAGGTGAAATGGGGAAAAAAGAGGTTGGATGACGTGATCTTGTCTGCAGAGAGCCCAGAACAATCCCAAAAAATCTTTCCTAAGGTGTGCGCAGTGTAGGAGGGACTGCAGGGACAGGATTGCTGTTTTAGCTCGCTTGCCCTCTACCGGATGCCAGGAGCTTGGTGAACCCAGCTCCTCGGTAAAAGTCAGCTCTTTACAGCCCAGTGCTGCATTTCTGCAGGGCTGTATGCACTGGGAATGCAAGGGGAGTGGGCAGATCTAGAAACTGCAATGGATACAGAAAGTGAAGGAGGGTGAGTTAAAAAAAAAAAAAAAAAAGAAAAGGAAACATCACAGGGAGACATAACTCTGGCCACTTGTGCCTCTTTGAATTACCCAATGTCTCAATAAAACAAGGTTTTTCTAGCTCAGGTTCTTAAGATTTGTGGATCTGTCTCCCTGAAGGACATTAACACTGCTTTCTGGTGCTGCATTAATGTGCCTAGAAGAGGATGTCAGGAGTATACTGCCATCCTTCTGTCTAAGCAGGATTACCCTGCTCCATGGGGAGGCAATGGGGCCACAGCTGGTTATAAGGAGATGTCCAGCTTTCAAACTCCTCCAACCATTTAGCTGATGCATAAACAACCCCAGCCCGATAGCTTTTGTGGGCCAGTCTGACCCAGCAGAGCATAAACACAGAAGATCTCCTAGGAGATAGCTTCTATATCTCTTAATTTCAAGGGACAGGGCAGGGCAGGTAGCTGCGTGGAAGCCAGCCAGGATTCCTGTATACCCACACTGCCAGCAGCCTGTACATGAGCTGCCACGAGGTTTAAGTCATGGTCTGTGGGAAAACAGCAGCTTCTCTACACAAACTATTCACATCAAAAAAATCAGTGGCAGTGATAAGCACCTGGAGAGGTTTGACAGCAAGCTCAGCATGATCCACATGCCACCATGATATTGCATGCATCCTCCCAGGCAGGTAGAGTCTTAGGAAATCTTGAAGATCCCCCACTTCTGGGAATTCTCTAGAAAATCCACCCTGGTGTGGCAGAGGTGGGGCTCAACCATGCGGCTTCCTATACCTAACAGTGCTGCTTGTAAAATCACTGTGTTGCCCTCTAGACCTGCTTTTCTCCTGCAAAAACAAATAGATGCTCCCACTCCAGCATGATAGTAACCTCTCACATAAGGGCAAGAGGTGTCACCTCATGCACATTGACATTTTGCCCATAAACACAGTCATTACTCGAAGAAGGCAAAAGCACAGTGAACAGTATGAAGTGCTCGGTAAACCAGTTTACCACATTGGTCTGAACTGGGAAGAACTGCAAGAGATAAGTCTGCCAAATCCTCCACTGGAGTCCTTCCAAATCACCCAAGCCAGCCAGGAGACCGCTGCTTGGCCAGGAAGCTGATGGGACGAGGTGTTTGCAGGCAGCTGGACTTCCCTGTGTCTAGACTGACTTGGGGGTGAGGGCAGGGGGGGGCACGTGCTCTGTGACTCACACAGGCACCTGGCAGCATGGCAGTGGCCTCCATTCTCCCCAGCAGCTGGGGCAGAGGAAGCTGTGTGTGTGATCCCTAGGAGAACCACTCTGGAACTGGGCCTGGGTGCTTTGGTGCTCTGGCTGGGGACCATGCAGCCTGGCTGTTACCTCTGTGCTTGGGGCAGACAAACACGTTCCATTGCTGCTTCTGTCCATGCCCTGCTCTGTACCTAACTCAAGGGATCACAGGGGACATGACTACTCTACCTGAGCTTATCCCTGAAATGGGACTCTTCTGCTAGCCACATTACTCACACACCAGCACATGCCCCATGTAAGGCCTGGAGCTATGCAGCCAAGATTCAAGACTTGGCTCACATGCTGTGGATGATCAGAGACACTGCTCGGAGATACCCAGAGCCTGAGCCCTTCAGCAGGTCCTTTGAATGTGAGCAGGTCAGAGCTTTGTGTATCTGCCTTCAAACCCACTCTAGAAGTGGCAGCATGGATGTCATAGCGAGCTTGTGGCTGCCACAGCTGAGTGTGAGCCCAGGAAGAGTAGCAGGGCTGTACTTCCCACTGGGACAATAAAGCCACCACCCCCTGGGATGACAATAAACTGTTCCCATAAGAGATCAGTTCTACTGTTGTAACTGCACTGAGGACTTCAGTGAGCCAAGCTAAAGCCACTCACATGTCACATCACCTCCCACCTCTGACCCACATAGCTCTGCGGGTAAAAGTCTGTGCCATTGCTCTGGCCAGCGACATTAGACATAACAAATGTATTTTTAAAACAAGAGGGAGGAACATTTTTCAGGCTTAGGGGTAGAGGATGTTGGCTTGAACTGCAGGAGAAAGGTCAAGGTCAAATCCTTCTGCATGCAAACCAGCTCCCCCAGCAATGCTTTACAGCAGTTCCAAGTATCAGCCCCTATTCTAAAATCTTCCACACAAACACCTCTATGCTTTAGGCACATGGTTATTTCTGAAAAATATCAGACTATAAATCAGCTCTGTTCCTAGCTGGTAAAGTCCTCCAAGTAAGGACAGTGTCCAAATAATACCTGAAAACCCTGTGACAGAAAACCAGGTGATGCTGCCTTTCTCACAGCAAGATGCAGGTGTATCAGTCCATGCTTCCCATTCAGGATCCCAGTGGAAGGCTTGGGCTTCATAATTCTTGTTATCACCTCTCTTCCAAAACTGGGACAGGGAGGTGGACAACCAACTCATATATCAGTGAAATGAATCACGTTTAGAATACTTCTGACTCTTCACCATGGCTTCATCCCACTGGGAAGCCAATTCAACAGACCCTGGGCCACTCTCAAGGGACACCCAACCCCCTTCCCAACAGAGATCGCCCAAAGCTTTAATATATGTAGTAAATGTCCCAACCAACCGAAGATCTACTTTGTGGATTGCGCTTCAGTCAGTTGACAAAGGCAAGAGCTAAAACCAGATAGTTTTATGAGCTGGTTTTCTTGGGTTTTTTGTTACTTGTTTCACCCTCCTTCTTCATTTGAAGAGAAGGAAGTGGCTGACTGTAGAGAAGTCAACCTGATGAAGGCCACCCTACTCACAATGTTTATTGACCTCACTCATCTCCCTCAGTCTAAACCACAGCAGAAACCACACAAGTTAGATTTGCAAGACAAAGTTATCTCTTCAAATATGCCTAATTCAGCATTTTGGTGAGGAGTATTTCCTGCAATGAAACTTTCTCTTGTAGGTATGCTTCCTTCTCTGAAGAAATGTCCTTGTGTACAGATTAATTCCTGTGCTGTGGGCATGGTGTTCCTTCATTTTTATTAAAAATATATATATTTCCTATTTTCAGGAAAAATACTGTATCAGGAAATTAACTGTGCTACAGATGCTAAAAAATACATCTTGTATGGCTCAAAGCAATCATCATGGTCATTTTTCTACTTTACCCATTTTCAGTTCCTTGCCACCCTTAAAAACAATTGAGGAAGGTGTATAACAGAGGTGCTGCAATTTTACCCTGAGGTCTCTACTTGCTCTTTAATTCAGTTAAATCCTCAACAGAATATTTTTCCACATACCTGTCCAAAAAAAGTCAAGAGGTTACCAAGCTATCTGTGACTTCAAAGCACTCTTTTTAAGTGCTTTCTTTATAATATTCCTCAACACATGGGTGTGCCACGGACTTCCCAGAGGTTTGAGGGAGGCAGTCACACTGTGGCAGGACTTGACAGCCCCTCGGTTGAGCAAAGCCCCACAGCTGGAGGGGCAGCTCTGGACATCTCACAGGAAAAAGCCATCAGCATGGAAGTATGCCGAAGTAAAGAATCCTGCTGGCCTTCAGTTCCAAGCAAGAATATCCCGTAACAGAAACCATGCCACAAACATCTGTGCTCTTGCCTTGGCCAGGTGAAATCACAGGTGAAACTGAGCAGTGGGCTGCTAATTGGCCTCTCCCTGAGAACGGTCCAGGGGCAGCAGTGCTGGGGACTGTGCAGTACAGAAGGAGCAGTGGTTGCATTCCCCAACATGCTCCCCATCCAGGCAGTCCTGCTCCTGTGGACTGTGTTCACCAGCTGGGCTTGCAATGGGTCACCTTCAGGCCTCCCAGATCAGCCAGGGTCACCCTGTCTCCACTGAGGTCTGTCGGCCCAGGACTCTGCTTGCAGACTGATGGGCTGAGCCACCCTGTCCTCCAGGCTGCTCACAGAGACACACCCGTGGCTGGCTTGTGCACAGGGAACAGATCCTTCCCTGGATAGCTCACCTTGCCCTACAGACACAGATCTCCTTTTGCTGGGGCCTGGTGATTAGAGGGGTGCTCCCTGTGCCAGGTTCTCTTCCGCTGCCTGGCTGTATGCTGGGACACGCTGGCTTCATGTGCAAATTTTTCAAATATTTTGCGTTGTGGTTTTTCATGCAGTGCTCAAGATATTTTGCAAAAGGCACCTTATAAATTGACTCAATAAATACACATAAAACACCATGTTTAATCCTTCCTTTCACATTCTTCTCTTCATTATTAAAATGTCCCCAACTTACTGACTCCCTCTCCATCCTGTGTTTAGGCCAGTCCAGTCCAACTTAAAATACTTTTGGCTTCTACAGGAAGACTGGAAAATGACTATTTTATTTCAAGAAAGCTTGTTTTGGACTAAAATCAGGCCTTGTAAATGGTTGAAGCAAAGAATGGCTGTAAGGACTCTCACATCAGGTGCACAAAATAACTGCAGCATCAGTTGTGTTTTCGTGCCAAGGGCCATGCTAGTACCATACAGCAAGACCTCCACTCACCAGCCCTTCCTCATTGGGGCACCCTGAATGGGAAACCACATATACAAAAGAAGAACAAATTCTCAAGGACAAAGAGGCTAAAGGACACACAGACACATAAACAGTTAAGCAGTGTGGGTACAGCCGTGGGGATGGGCAGGACCTGGCCACACCAACGATGGGACTGTCTCCCTTGTAAGGGTCAAAAAGGTGCCTGACTGCAGTGCATGAGTCCTAAAAGGTGGGTCCACCCCTCCAAAAAGCAGGTCAGATGAGCACTAAGTTGGAATTAACTTTAGAGGAAGATCCATCAAACCTGCTTTGGTTTCCTTGTTTCTGTGGTGTTTGTATCATATCCAGCACTGGATATGCTCAGCCATCCAACTGTCTGCTCACATCAGCCTCCAGATCCCATCTTCTCCTTGCAGCTCAGCTCTGTTCAGCACCAACAGACCATCTCCAGGCTTTCCATGCATTGAAGAAGTAATGGGACAAGCCAACAGGAGGAGGTGAAGCTCAGATTGTGATGATGGCAGTTTAGCCTCCCTGACCTGTGCTCTGCGCCTCATAGGTTTGCTTCAGCAGCTGAGATGGAGAGAGAGAGCAAAGTACTAGAAGAGCATTTTGTACACCACAGGTAGTACTTGAGAGTTCAGGGTTTCCCCTGTCACCAGGGGATAGAATCTCATCTGAAAAAATGAGAACCAAGCTTTGCTACCTGCGTCACAGCCATGGGGCACAGTGGGAGGCTCAGGCCATCCCTAGGGGCAAGAGGGTATGGTCATCTGACAGGACTCTGGATGACAATTCCCAGAGGATAATATCTATGTTCTTTAAAAACCACAAAACTGCTAAATAGATTTTCATCAGACGAGGGGTCAGAACAGCTGAGAGACCACAATAGCCCAGATTTTGTTCTGGAGCCCTAACCCTGTGGTTTAACTTTCTAAAGAGATTTCTTTAGGGATCATAATGTTCTGGGCAAGAGACCTTTGGGACCTCTTGGGTAAATGTGGGCATTTCTTGTATTCATTACCAGCCTCTGGCTGCATTAATACCTTAGCTATTTCATCACAGGCCCCTCATGCCTGTTAATATGTCTTTTGGACTCGTTTCAGCCTGAAAGCCTCCCAGTTCCACAGTTTTGCTGTACAGCCTTGTCCTTTTTCAGAAGAAGCTGAGCACTGTGGTCTGGAGGTTAAAACCCTGGAGACTTATGCATGGGACAGCTGGCATCCATCCCTGGCTTGCTGCAGCCTGGGCACCCCTTTTACCCTTTCCATCCCTCTAAGCCCAACAGAGAAATCCTGTTGGCAGCAGGGGAGCTTGGCCTGTGGTGTCTGTGGGAGCGGGAACTACCTGTGCACGAGTGCATCCATCTGTATCCAAGGTTCTCACTTCTCACCCCAAAACATCATGACAGCACTGAGGCCAGGCAGAATGCTGGCTCAGCCAGCCACATCCAACACTTGTGAAGCTTTAGCAAGACCTGAATGACAGGGAGATTAGGCTGTTCTGTCCAATAAATGAAGGGATAAACTCATCTTTTGACACAATTCTATTTAAAGATGGCCACAGGCCCAAATGGAGCTTTGCCTTCAAGGTCTAAAAGGGGAAAGACCCAAGAGTCCTTTTCATAGGATTTTTCTGGATTTTTCTTTTCAGGAGTAGCTTGGTCCAGAGATCAGGAAGAGCCTGCACACAGAGCCTGAGATAGCAAACCCAAAGCTATGTGCTTAACAAAAACCAAGCCTTGAGAAGTGGGCATGACGATGACCTTTAATGTCTTCTGTGGGAGGAAGATGCACAGAGCAGCCAAGGACCAGAGTCCAGTCTCTGCACCATGAACTCCTGGTGGCTTCCCTGCTCATCCCCTAGGACAGATGTCCTTTTGTCCCCTTTCCCTTGGAATCACCTTGGAGGTGTGGAAATAATGGAGCTTATATGCAATCTGAAGGTTCTCATCTCTTTGCAAAAGAAACCTGATGGGGCCAAAACCCCAAGCCTTGGGTCATGGGAGTTGGAAACTAAATGAGTCAGGCTGGCCAGCTGGGACTGGCAAGGTTTTGGCACTGTTATCAGGCTGTTTGAGAGGGGCCTTCCATGTAGCTGGGTTTGGTACCACCTAAGCATGGAGGTTTTGTTCCTCTTCAAGTCTTTTAACAGTCTTTGAATGAACAATTAGCCAAGCTGGTCAGAAGAAAGGTTGTTAAAATGTTGTTGCTTTTCCATGCTAAAAAATGTCATTATCCTTGATCTCTTTGTAACATGTTTCTCAGGTTTTGGATGAAGAAAAAAAACCTGTGAGTCTTTCAGCAAAGACCCATAAATTTCATTTAAAAGACAATAATCTCATAGTTGGGATTATTTGGTCAGTTTCCCATGAAAAATCTAGGAAAAAAATCCTCAGAGAGAGATGAAATACTTAGCTTCACAAAAAGGACTGGTTTTCATTGTAGGAAAACAATTTCTGTAAGAAAATAAAAGCATGTCTGATGAGAGAGTTCATATGAGTTTGGTTCAATAGGAGCTACTGGATCTGGTATTCTTCTATTCTTAGCCCAGCACACTCTTTTTGAAACTGTCAGTGAAGGAACTTGAATCCTATAACCAGGTAACTAAACAAGATTGACATGTCTTTGCTCATTCTATTATAGACATGGATTTGTTGTTATTCTTGAAGGCCTTAATTTTCAGTATTCAGCAGCTTAACAATTACCCCATGCCTTCAGCTCATTAATTGCATCAGTGAAAGGAATGTATTTGATTTATATTCATCTGTATCCAAAACCATCATGAATGACACTTTTTAACATGAACAATGTAGTCAGCAATAAGAGAAATGTCACAGTGCTTTCCTGGATGACAATAAACTGATAGATCTTGGAATTTTTAAAGCAGAGATAAGGTAAATTAATTCAGTTGTTCCTCCTGGTGCCAAGTCTGAAGCTGATGCCTTGCCAAATCTACTATAGAAGTGCAAATTGTTGAGGAAAAGCAATGAAAGATATGAACTTGTCACTTATTTTCCTGTTGCTCCAGACAGTATCTCAAAAAACCTATTCCAGAATGGCTGCCTCTGTGGCACACACATTGTACCCAAGGAGAAATCCTTGAAGGAAGTCTTCCAACATGGTCCACCCAAACACCTCTTTTTTTTCCTCAGTTTCCATCAGGAGAGCAAGTATAGGCCTCTCCTGAGTGAGAGCTGCAGGTCATGACTTCAAAGACCTTACCTATGGATATTAGCACAAGGAGGGAGGAACTGAAAAGAATATAGACACTTCTGCAGGCCCAATAAAACTTTCCACAAGGCCAGACATGCAGATAAACTGTCTTATTGCTATCCAAAATGTACAGCACTCCTCCTACCCTCACTTTTAAGGAAAGGGCCAGAGGTTGCATTAGGCAGACAATGTCTGGTTCAAAAAAACTATCTGACCATGCTTATACCTATCATCAAGCCCACAAGATACCTATATCTGCTTGCCTTTCTTCCCATAAATGTTGTTGCGCAGGACCAATCTCTGCAAATAGTTTTCACACTGATGGCTCTGGAAACTTAATCCATTTGTGCCTAGAGGAGAAGCCATCCAGCTGAGCCAGCAAAAGTTTTAATCCAGCCAGGAATGGAAAAAGAAGAGCCTGTCTTTTACCAGTGCCCTCTGCTAACACATTTGTTGGGCTGAGTTTTGAAGCTGGGGCTGAAGTATATGGAAAGAAAAGACTGAGAAAAAAAAAAGGTGGAAGGTGGTCCTGAAAATTTCTAGCTCTAGAACTATTCAGGAGACTGGATGATCAGTGTTCCCTTCATCTTACCTGAGCCTCTGCTCAGTGAGCTGCTGTGGACCACTTGAGATGACCAAGACAGTTCATTAGTTCATCAGTTCATTAAAAGAAATGATGATCTACATTTTGGTGAAGGATTCTGCTTCAGCATCAGGCTACTGAACAATGCAGCTTGCTGTTCAGATATAACTCTCCCTCTGCCTAACCCATAAGCTCAGAAACCAGCCAGAAGAGACCAAAACAATCACTCAGTCTGAACTCTTACACAAAACAGACCACAGAGCCCGCCCCAGTAATTCCTGCATGAATACACTGCAGTCCTCTGGAGCCACTGGGAATACAGGGATGGAAACAATAGCTTCGAAAGAACAAATCAAACTTACAAAACAAAACAAAAAAAGGAAGGGGGGGGCAATAAAAGTCGTGATGAGTCAAGGAGGTAATTATGTGTGATAGCAGGGTTCCTGTGGCTGGGGACCGGCAAGAGACACTGTCTGCATCCAGTGCCTGGGATGAGCATGACAGAGCAGTTTGTGCTGCAGAGAATTAAGTCTCCAGACAGGAGAAAGGCAGCCATCCGAGATAGGGCCGGGCCTAACTCAGACACACACAAGTCATTAAACTAATGTCTCTTAGCTAATTGCACACACAAAGACATATCTTGCAAGGAAAACAGCCTGAGAAACAGCCTCATGGAATGGGCATTAAACAAACGCATTAAGCAGGGGAACAGTAATCCTTTCTGGATGCCAGCAGGGTGTGAGGCATTTCTCATCCACAGGACCGCAGCCATTCAGTCACGCTCAGCCCGCATGAATCCCACGGGATCAAGAAACTGCAAGAAGCAACAAGCCCCCCATCATTGCTTTGTGTACAAAGGCTCAGGGCAAAGAGGAAGAGATGTGGCTGATGATACATGTATGCTGTTAAATTTACCTCCCTGGAAAGGACTGTGAGCCCCAGGTTTAGGTTTAGTCATAAAATCATGAAATGTGAGCAGCAGAATGAGGCCAAGACTTCTGGGTATTTACAGCTCTGCCCATGTTCACCCAGTGATTCAACCCACCATTACTGGGCTTCTTAGAAAAGAACCATGAGTCATCCACACCATTGGTTCCTTCCTTCTCCAGAAAACCCCCAAACCAGGAGGGTGAACATGGGAAAAAACCTTTTTTTAATGAAACCATTCAGCCTCCCACATTCCCTCATCTTTTCTCATGTCAGTCTCCTCCAAGCAGAAGTGGAGGAGCAAAACCTTTTGTGTATTTAAAAAAATGTTTTCAAAAAGGTTTTCCTTCTTCAGATCCTTCAGCCTTTCCTCATAGGTTATGTTTTTGAGACTGATGAACTTTTATGTCTGCCTCCCACAGACAATTGCTAGTCTCCAGCCAGACAGATCCTGGAGCTGCCAAACTCATGAAGACTACTGTGACTGTAAATAGGAAGAGTCAGAAGAACATGCCTCCATGGCTTCCTCCATGGAGAGGAGAAGACAGAAGAAAGGCAAGCAAAGCAAAAGCAGCTCATCACATGCTCTGAAAACTAGCCTTCCCTTGGGCCTCTTCTCCTCACATCTCCAACAACCTCAAGCATGAAGATGTATAAAACCCCCAAGAGCTCAGTTCAGCTGTTGTACTTCTTGCTGTGCATGCCCTAGCTTCTCCCCAGGGCTAGCAGCATAAAAGAGTGGAAAACCTAACTCACGAGACAATACTGTTATTGTTTTTGAACTGGAATGTGCTAAAAATCCTCCACCCAGAGGAGAGCCCTTCTTGTGCCATGAACAGGCCAAACACAGTCCAACTTTTTACCAGCAGACTGGGAGGAGAGGCATATGGCAAGATGTCTTCCCCAGGATCCAGAAAAGCTAGGACCAGGTTTCTCTTGGCTGTAAGCCCACTCTTGGGTATTGTCTGCTCTGTGAATCCCTTAGTCGTGCCACCACTCTTCCCAGTCCTGTCCTGGGAGGTCTGCTTCACCATCCTTCCCAACCATCAGAAAAACCCCCACTCAATTTATCTTCAGCCTGCCCTAGCCCTGCATACTCCCCACATCCTCCCCTTCTCCAAACACATGGGCATTTTAAGGCTGAGAAACTCCTGTCAAACAGGAGGTGCTTTAGGAGAACAGGACTTTGAAAAGAAAGGGCCTTGCCATGTTAGCTTGAGGCGCCTGCCAGCCAACAGCCCAGCCCCTGAACACGCAAGGAATTTTGACCTCACATAGTGAAATTTCCTAGAACTTTAAACCTTTGTTGTTGTTGTTGTTGTTGTTGTCGTCGTCCTTTCTTTGGCTCTCTCTCGCTTTTCAATTTTCCACTTGGCAACCGTGTTGAAATGATGCAAGGAAGCAGCCGCTGCTTAACTGCAAATTATTAATTAGCTGCCAAGGAGTCTGTGCATGACTGCACGCAGGGCAAGGGGGGCTGTGTCCTACATTACAAAATCAACGGAATGGCTTGGCATTGCTTTTCTGCCCAGAGATATAATTTAGTGGTGAGTCTCTATTTGCTCCAGAATTGATTCCTAAAAGAGAAGGCACTTGCAGAGTCTACGGAGGGGGGAGAGAGGGAGGAGAAAACCAAAAAAACACCCCACCCTTGGTGACCAAGGAATGATCCTTTAGCTGTTGAAACTCTTTCCAAAGAGCTTCAGTTGCTGTTAAAACAAATACTAATTGTTCTCAGCTAGGGGCTGGCTACAAATAGTCTGAACAAAGATATTCTGCTGTAAAATATCAATCTGACAAAACTGAGAAAGATTTCAGGTGCTCAGGGCTACCCAGTTCTCCAGTTTTCCTAAGACTTACTGCCACCTCAGCAGGAGAGGACACCCCTCTGCTGAGACAGCATGTCTGGCCCCATGCACCCTCCCAAACTGCTGCAGCACAACAAGAGTAGGTTTGCACAAGCTGTGGCTGAAGGCGCTGAGATTTTCAGTGCTATACGTACACTTTGCCCTAGACACGTCTCTGCTCACAGGACCTCATAGTTTAAATACTCCAGACCAACAAACATCCAGGGGGGATCTGTTCCAATGGGTAATTGCCCTCATTGTTAAAAATTAACAACAAAACAATAATCGTAGACAGCTGGGCCTTTCGTGCCTTTTATAGCAACATTCCCACAACTCCACAAGAGACACTGTTTGGGATTCACAAATAAATTTTCACCCCAGTTCAGGATAAATCCTTAGCCAACTGTTTCAGATACCTTCTCAAGAGGGAATGGTCACTTCCCACGTGGCTCACCATGGCATATCTTCCTGGCATGTGCATCTCATGCAGCAAGGCTGGGGGCTTCAGTGCCTGCAGGAGCCAAGCTCCAGATGATGCTTGTGTCCCCAGAGCTGCTGCATCCCTCATTTTCTTTGTGTTTTAACTCACAGCATTTCCTGGCCTTGGCACTGAGAGAGACTTGGGAGCCTTTGGTCACATTCTCACTTCCAAAGATTGTCTTGTGCCAGATGGCCCAAGGCAAAGGGAGGCTCAAAGGGAAATGTAAGCATATAAAAAGCCAGTTCAGCTTTGTGATGGTAGGTAGGGGTGACCAGGAGATGGACTTCAACTGCATAGAGAAAAAATCCCAGCTCCTGCAAGCCAAGCTGACAACCTAGGAGAAGACTGATGGGAAGGGTGGAGGGAGGTTGGTCAGCTGCAATGACATGCATCCTACAAAACCAAAAAAGCATGCTTGGCTTGGAATGCTCTGAGTGCCAAAGCCTGAAGTGGTCTTGAGACTGTCATTTGAAGGCAGACCTCAGCTGCACTCTGCTTATCTCAGGCTTGGGTGTCCCCTCCTTCTGTCGTTCATAACAATTCATATTTCTGTATGCTGGGAAGTGCTAACCAAGATCCAGGGTGTGGGTTTGCAAAAGGCAGGAACAGCCTCCTGCAGCTCCCCTGGATGCTGTGGCTGATCTCTGACACTCCACAGCCTGACACGAAACCAGAGCAGGGTGATGCAAACCATCACATAGACCCTGTCAGGGTTAGCAGGAACAGCCAGTGCTCGTCCCTGCCCTGAGAATCAGAAAGTGTCAGTAGTCCAGACCAAGAAATATCCCTGGGGAATCTGCTCCACTGATTAATCAACATTGCACTTAAAATCAAATAACAAAACAATAATAGTAGACAGATGTGTTTTTCCTGCCTTTTATAGCAACATTCCCAACAGCAGAGTGAGGGACATTGTTTTGGGTTCACAAACAGCTTCTGGGACATGTTCATGCCTTTATCTCTTTTTCCATGGCTCACCTCTTACCTGCTGGACCCCACTCACGAGAAGGCAGCCAGCCTCCCATTTCCACTGCTATAAACCAACCATCTGGCAGAAAAGTACACAGACAGTACTGGGTTTGCATGGCAAGGTTTCAGTAGCGGGGGAGCTACAGGGGTGGCTTCTGTGAGAAGCTGCCAGAAGCTTTCCCTGTGTCCAACAGAGCCAATGCCAGCCGGCTCCAAGATGGACCCACCCCTGGCCAAGGCCAAGCCCATCAGTGACAGTGGTAGCACCTCTGGGATAACAGATTTAAGAAGGGGAAAGAAGTTACTGCAAACAGCAATTGCAGCCAGAGTGAAGAATGAGAACATGTGAGGGAAGCAATGGTGCAGACATCCAGGTCAGTGCAGGAGGAGGGGGAAGAGGTGCTCCAGGCACCAGAGCTGAGGTTCCCCTGCAGCCCACAGTAAAGACCACGGTGAGGCAGCGGTATCCCTGAGGCCATGGAGGAGGGAGAGAAAATCAGGAGTGAAGCTGTGTCCCTGGAAGAAGGGAGGGGTGGTGGAAAGATGTTTTGAGACTTGGTTTTCATTTTCTAATAACCCCTCACTGATTTGATTGCAATAAATTAAACTAATTTCCCCAAGTTGAGTTGAGCAGCTTTGGTGGGGATGTGGCATCCAGCCAGGGTCAGACCAACACACAGACACACGCAGAAAGCTCGGTCCTAGCTTGGGTGAAGTTTAGCATTCCTTCACATTCTGGGTTGTGGAAAGAGTTGTTCAAACCAGGCTCATAGCAACCTTTTAGACGTCGCACTCAGAGTTATGTAAAATATTTTTCCTGCTTTGGTAGCTGGCAAACTTTGTTTTATAAGACAAATGGAATTTATTAATGCAAAATATTTATCAAGTCTTTTTACTTTTTTTCCCAAGGGACTAGAGAGGTTTACCAGGAGTCTTTCATCTTTGTTGGCTTCTGAATGTTAAAAATGCAGCTGATTTAGAGCAAAACCACAAGTCAGAGTCTCTCTCACTTCCATGCAACCCCTTTTTCTACAAGTGATAGGAAGTTTTGCCTTTGACAAAGGTACCATCTTCCTGCAGTGATGGCAGGGAATGCTCCTGAAATGTATTCTCAAAGGCTTGGGTGATCTCCATCCTGCAGATGAACAACAGAGGTAAAAGGTAGCATGCAGGATCCTCTGTGCTCAGCTCTCCCCAGTGGGCAAAACAAGAAGATATTCCATGCCTGAGGGGCCTCATATCATCGAGGAGGGTCCATGCAAGGTAAGAACATGCCAAAGGAAAACAGGAAGTAGTGGGAATGGGCAGGACAGTACACAGGACAAATGAAGTAGCCTGATCCCTACACTCTACCAACTCTGATTGCCAATCTCTACCCATTGGATGCAAAAAAGTAACACAACTGGAAGCTCTACCACCATTTCTAATGCCTTGGATTCTCCAAGTGAACAATGTGAAGTGATTTATCAGTGCTTAAGGTACATATTGTAAGAACCATCACTCTGCAACTGCCAAGCACTGACGTGGCAGTAATAGTCCAAACCGAAGCTCTTGGGAATGATGGGCAGGTTGCTGATGGGCTCAGATCACAAGCCTGTTTTTAGCGCTGTGAATCTTACACACTGTCTGATTGTTCATCATCTACTATCTTTTCTTTTGACTGTTTTCTTTGTTTCAACAGGTACCAGTATAGTCTGTATCTGAGGTCCACAAGGACTACCACAGCATACACAACATTTCTGTCAGAGGTAGACCTACTTTGGAGCAAGCATCTCTTGCTTGCTCAGGAAGTTGCATTTTGTTGTTTTATATTCTTCATGAATGAAGAAGAATACACCTTCAGTTGACTTGGGTTAAAAATTAATTGTTTAATGCCTAAATTATTTATTTGTTCCCCTTCTTTCCTTGCATGACTTGGGTTTAGGCTGCATTTAAGGTTTTTTTTTTAATGTTCCCTTTACAGATTTGCCTTTTAATCTCAAATCTAATCCATTAAAGTAACAATAGTGTCAAATCCAACTGCGTGAATGGAAAGAGACATGACTGATGGAGCCCAAGATCCTATCTTCAAGCAATCGATTTGGCCTCACAGCTGGGATATTAGGGACAATCTTGCTTTGCATCAAAACTGCTCTCTTCAAAGGTGAGGCTCAGTAGTAGGTAGCAACTCAGAAGAACTTTATTCAGTTGAAAAAGGCAAATACCTTCTTGGTCCATCACTTAGCATCTCCAAATAAATAATATTTGGAGGAATCAAGTTCTCCCTCCACAGTTTCAGAGAACTGGATCTGTTCCAAAATTGCCTGGGGGAGAGCAAAACTGTGACTTACAGGACATTTGTCTCAGGGTGGGGAAGGACTGAAGAATAAAATGTTCCTTTTACAATAAGAGATTTAATCAAAGAAATGGAGAAGGGTCACAGAGCAAATTCCTGAAACCGAACTCATGAGTTATAAATAAATATTCCCTGGTGTGAATAGAGATCCCTTCAGAAAAGCCCACTGAATCAAGGCTGAAAATATTACATTTTGTTGAATAAAATACAACAAAAAATAATCATGAACAGGAGAGCTGCCAGGTTCAGTAGGACCAGTTTGATGGGCCCGTTTCACAGGAGCTGGACAAAGTCACAACACTCCTAGGAGAGAGAGTGTGAACAAGAAGCACCGTAGTGGAAAAGTGGGGAGTCATCATTTGGCCTGACTACCCTTCAAGCTGTCTCAAGTATGGCCTCCCCTGTGCCAAGGTCTGGCCTTGACTTTCCAGCCCTCTGCTTATTCCAGGCTGTAATGTGATGCACTCAGGCTCTCTGGCCCCACAACTCGATTTCCTCTGTGGCACCTTCCCTGCGTCCCCTGCTGAGCTCTTTCCATGAAGAGCAGGCAGGACTTTGAGCACAGGAAGGGGAATCTTAACATCCCAGCCCAAACATAACTACTTGTTCCCAAGGTGGGTCCATAAAATGACTGAAGGCCAGGACAGCAAGTCAGAGGCAAAGCTCTCCAAATGCTTATGGCAAGATTGTCTCTGGTGAGGCTCAAGGGAGGTTTGTAACCTGACATACTGATGGATGCCAGACTCCCAGGATAAGGTTTAGGGACACATTGGGGTTTCAGCTGTGCTGCACTGGCTTCTCCCTGCTTTCTTTGCTGGTAGATACCAGAGCAGCACTGCCCTTTCCCTGGGGGAGGGAGAGCTGCAGCCCAGGCCTGAAGCTCTAATCTGTGAGTCCCTGCCTGCGGCAGGCACCACCGACAGGGCTGCTTCTGCACCAGTATAAGCACTGGGGAGGAAACAAAAGGGGAGCAGGGCAGCCTCATTCACTTGCTAATAGGATACTGAAAGAAAGACATCAAATCTACGATTGCCATGCAAGAACACAGTCCAACTTGCTAAAAACAGAAGAAAAAGCAAGACTAGGCAAGGGACAAGAGGAAATAGATTCGTTTTTCCAGAAGCACCCCAAAATCCACACTTCCTACTCGACAGGAGCCCTAGGAGATTGAACAGGCAGTGACATCAAACTGTTGAACACCAAACAAGCGCTTTTTTTCAGCTCTGGTTAGAAAAATCCTTTCTTGCAGAGCTGCTGTAGTTCATATGCTTAGAGCAACAGTGTACAAAAAGAAGGGTTGGGATTTTTTGGGAAAGAAGGTGGAAAAAAAAAAGAGCACAAACCCTGCACTGGGAAAGCCACACCGATGAGCTTGTTAACATTTGAAGAGACTGCTTGGCATAATTCCTTACACAGATTCCTGCCAAGAATTTGCAAGAGGAAAGTATATTTAGCAATCCAAGGCATGCCAAAGCCTTGTCAAGAGAAAAAAACTTTTTGAATATGTGGAATAGCAATTAGACATTTTCTAAGCAGCCATTTTCAAAATGCATTCAGGCATCTAATAAGGGCACCTGAGGCATATCCACAACTCTGCCACACTCCATGCCTCAAAAGACATCCACTAAGATCAAATACTCAGAGGAAGGATATGTTACCGATGGCAACTTCTGCCCACTTCCAGAGCACTGGGGCCAGTTTCAAGCAGGCAGTTCCCTGTCACCTTGAGCCGCTGGAAATACACAGTCTCATGCCACTGCAAATCATTTTGTAGCATCCTTTAAGGAATCATTTCTCTGAGAAAATCTGTGAGCCCTGCTGCTCAGTTGGGTAGCAGAGAGATGTTGCCTGCCCACTTCTTTCACAGGAGCTGGACCAGCTCTGTAATGCAATGTTTCCCCAAGTGGAGCTGCTGAAAATACAGGTGAGACAAGAAACAGGTGGAAGTTTGGATAATACATAAAATCAGATGGTGACCTGCAGCCTGTTAAAGTGGTGGTCACATCATTCCCTGACTCTGGCTGCTTCTCTTGTTGTCCAGTGCATGCAAAGCCAGCAATAAACTTCATCACTAAATCTCCTTTCTTTCTAGAGAGAGACCTAGCAAATTGTCCCTGGACAGAGTATATTGACACCAGAAAGGTGACTCATCTGCATCAGTCACTCTTGTTTCTGAAGTGCTATTGGCAATCTCCCTGGGATGCAGCATGGAGGAAGAGGCATGAAGTAGCTCGGAAAGGCAATGGGCAGCCTTTGGTTGTGTTCAAGGATGAGGGCAGATGACCATACAGTAATGGCAAGAAATTTGCTGTTCATAAAAGTTAGAAATCACACTAGGATATGCTCCTCAAAACATGGTGCCTATTGCTTATAACTGTCAGGCTGTATTACAGTCAAATCCCTAAGAAAGGATTTGAGCACCTGCACACAGCCTGAGTTCACACCACCTTTAAGTCAGGACACAAGAAAGGGGCAACCAACACCTATGGCTGATGTTTTTCATCCCTGTGAGCCCCAGGCCCCAAGAGTCTTTAATATGCGGCATAATACAAACACCAGTGGTGCCCCATGATCCATCCAAACAGGCTGTCAGTGAGCAGGAGGGAGCAGGAAGCACAAATGGGGTAAAGTCAAAGCAATTAATTTCTTATGGAAACAAGTAAATGCTTAACAGAAATCAGAATGAGGAGAGTTGAACTGTGCTTGTTCAGTTTTTTATTTCCAAGTTCCTTTGGGCTCCTGACATACCTTTGGGCACCTGAAATGCCACCCCAATTACAGCTACCATCCTTGATCCTGAAAGAAAAATCCCATGGGACTGACAAATTGCTCTGAGAAAGAGGTCCCCTTCCCACCTGCTCTTCAAAAGCAACCAAGATCAACACAACTGCACAGCCACATCTACAGAACATTCAGTCAGATTTAAAGACACCATTTCCATCAAACTGTTCTCCAATTCCCAGAGTTGTAGCAATCCGGATGGGTCAGATGCTGCCATAAGCTCACACCTTCCAGGACAGGTGCCAGCATCTAAGACAACTCTATCCAAGTTCCTGATTAAGGCTCAACAGCAAATATATGGAAAGCAGTAAGCAAAATTGCTTAGAATTCCTGTTTTCACCCTAGATTCCCAGAGGAAACAACAAATTTAGAGGATCAACTGGCCAAATCACGTAATTGTCAATAGAAAAATTTCTCCTACAATATATACAGCATTTAGACAGAGACCTAACACAAATTCAGTTCTGTTAGAGGTGATAAATGATAGACAAAATCCTTATCTCCAACCTCCCCATTCCTATTTTTACCTCCTGATGTCTTTTGTCACAGGATCCCGTTTCAGTCTACATTCAATACCGTGGCCTGTTTGGGGAGGGGAGGTGGTTAGCATGAAGCGCTGAGCTGAGAAGCTACAGTGGGTGTAGAGGTGAGCAGAGCCCCTCTCCCGAGTGGAAGGGAAGCCGAGAGGACGCAGCAGCCTCGCAGCACCGCGCAGCAGAGCGGCAGTGTCGCCCGCTGGCCGCTCGCAGCATTGCCGGTGCTCTGACCGCAGCATCCTTACTCCTCCCGGCCCCTCCACCTTCCTCCCTGCTCTCACTTTGGGGAAACCGGTGGAATTGGCAGCCCTGAAGATTCCCCAACACAAAACGCCTTTGCTGAGGATCAGGCCAGAGCACCATGGCACAAGGCTAGGAGGTCTGAGGGCACAGCCCATCCATGCAGAGTCAGGATGGATGCAGCCTACCCATCCAGAATGCAGGTAGAACCACACAACCCAGATCAAAAAGATCATCTCATATCCTTATCTTCTCTTCCTATTTCCACCCTGCCCAGCTTCTGCCCTCTGCGAATATAAATCAAAAGGGTAATTAACAACTTCCTCAGCAGGAACAGAAGTCACCTTAGATAAGATACCTGTGCAATCACTCTGGGATATCAACATAGCAAAACGTATCCTCTGCACCTGTCAATGAATGGCTACTTCAGAGCATTTGAGCTTTATCAGAAACCTGTACTTCAATTATGACCTCTGCGTCGATGAAGAAAGCACAGATGTGTGCAGGGTCACATCTCTGCACGTGAAAATGTGACCCAAGCACTCCGAATCAAGAATAAAAAGCAATGAGCAGAACAACACTGTCCTGCTCCTCCGGAGAGGAAATGGAAGGGCAGGCACTGAACTCTTCTCTCTGGTGACCAGTGATAGGACTCAAAGGAATGGCCTGAAGTTGTGTCAGGGGAGGTTTAGGCTGGATATAAGGAAAAGGTTTTTCACGCAGAGAGTGGTTAGACACTGCAGTTGGCTTCCCAGGGAAGGGGTTACAGCACAAGTCCTGTTAGGAGGTGACATGAGGATATGCAGATTGGTAGGAATGACATCAGATACCTGAATACATGAATTTACTTTAGTAAGGGAAGTTTGAAGCACTGAATTAAAAGGAAAAAAAAGTTTAGGAAACACGTTCAGAGACACTGCAGTCAAACTTCCGAGCCATAGATTTTTGGCTCAGAAAAAGTTCCTACTTAAGAACTTTTTTCCCACAGCTTGGGAAAAAATTCCTACTTAGGTCCAGTTTTGAATTGATCTTTTGAAGATGTTGGGCTCGTTAATGAATTATTAATGCTGTAGCTCATCACCACCCAAATCTAATTAAAGCTTAAGCTGGAGCAAGAGCAAGTGACCCCTCTGCTACCTCCTTACTGTTTTTCCTCCAGCAGGTACCAGGGTTATTAACAAGACTTGTGTTTTCTGACCTGTATTGTTAAGACTGCAGGAGATGTCCTGCAGTCACCAAAAAAACCCAGACAAAACCAAACCTGAAACCAAACAGACAAATAGATCATGAAAGATGTTCCAGCATCTTGACAGCCCAAATGGATGATTTGGAGGCAATTATTAACTAAAACATCAGCTTTTTGTCCAAGACTGAATGTCCCAAGAATTGGCTCAAAACGAAAATTTATTGTTGCAACTCAGTATGGATTAGGCAACTCAAACATACAGATATGGGAACCTGCTACCAGACCAAGGGAGAGTGAGCCACAGAGAGCAAAGCATTCAGGTGGACTAACCACAAGATCTGCAGGTGACAGAACACACTACAGGCCGTAGTATACAATTATCTGTGGTTGGCGCTGGAAGCACTGGTCAGCAGCTCAGGTTCATCCTCAGCAGAGGATGAGCTGCTCTTTTACCATTCCAGTCTCCACCAAGGCATTCATGATGCTCTTTTTCTCTCCACCTTGCAGCACATGGCCTAGTCTCCCCAGCCCTCCTCAGAGGCAAAAGGGAAGAGGCAGAAGGATGTTTCATGTGCTCTCTCCTCCCTCCTTAGATCTGACCATTCCTCCACTCATGGAGCTCTATGCTATTCCTCAAGGCACAGACATGAAGGACATACCAAGGTGAGCCAGGCTTCTTCAAGTTGTTTAAGTTTTCCTCAGATTCATCTCAGAGCATTCAAGCAACGAAGTGTGCAATTAACTGGAAAGGAAAAGTGGGTTTTAATGGCTTCACTAGTAAAAAGAGCCACTTTACTGGACAGCACTACTATTGTCTCCATAGTTATACCTATAAATACAGTAGTGTACTGAGTTTGCTTGGCAAGGGTTTGGTAGCAGAGTGGCTACATTGGTGGCCTCTGTGAGAAGCTGCCAGAAGCTTGCCCTGTGTCCAACAGAGCCAACATCAGCCAGTTCCAGCATAGACCCAGTGCTGGCCAAGGCCAAGCCCATAGGCAATGGTGGTAGTGCCTCTGGGATTTTGGATTTAAGAAGAGAAAAAAAACCCATGCAACAGCAGCTGCAGAGAGCAGAGTATGTGAGAGGAACAGCTCTGCAAGTACTCAGGTCAATGCAGGAGAGAGAGGAAGTGGTCTGTGAGAGACTGAATTTTTAAAGGTTAACGAGCAGTGCGTGCTTTGCTGACAATGTGCAAGGTAACAGCCCAGGTGCAGAGGGGGTGCATGCACACCATCACCAGAAGATAACTATGACAAATGAACTTCTGTTTAGCAAAACATTGTTTTTTGAGCAAGATAAGGGAGAAGGCTGGTAAGAAGCAGATCCTGTGGAGCTGGGATAATGCTTTTTATCAAGCTAATGTCCTTCCTTACACAGCTGACTCAGGTGTAAAACTCCTTCCACCCACACACCACCGGCTCTCACTACCCCTCGCCTCACCTTCCCCCCAGAAGGTATTGGGATATTCAAATTAACACGTAGGCCTGAAGGTGTTTATCCCTTCTGATGGGGCATAACTGGCCTGAGAGGCAGCTGTCATGTCTTAGAAGGTGTCATAAACCATCAATGACTAATTTCTGGGGCCTTGCACCAGAGACCAC
Organism: Manacus vitellinus; assembly: GCF_001715985.3. Classification (NCBI taxonomy): domain Eukaryota; kingdom Metazoa; phylum Chordata; class Aves; order Passeriformes; family Pipridae; genus Manacus; species Manacus vitellinus. The sequence continues at coordinate 8,071,198 of NW_021939632.1, read as the reverse complement.
ACATCATCCACTGTGTTACATCAGACAGTGAAAAACCCACCCCCACCTCCAGGGGAGGTACCTGGGTGTTCCCACCTGAACCCAAACATATCTTAACCCATTGAACTTTATGTTGTACAGAGTCCCCCCAACCCCAACGGATCAAGACCGCGACCTGTCACCTTGACCAACATCTAAACTGCATCAAGCCCCATTACTGGATCAACAGCTGGTTGTATCTTCCTTCTCCACTATCTACTCTTATGTATTTTCATAAGTAGTATCTTTATACTTTTATACTGTTTCATTTCTATATATAGTAACCAAACCAGCTAAATAGCCCCTTTCCATTGCAACCAAATTGTTCTAAAATAAACCATATATATACATACATATATATATATTTATAAACAACATTCAGTGTTGTTCTATTCTAAGCCACCCCAAGGGATCTATTAACAAGAACCTTGGTTACCCCACGTTCAGGGATGGGTCCTGACAATGCCAGACCAGGTTCCCCAGCACCCCTGGCACAGACCATGGTGAAGCAACTGTCCCCCTGCAGCCCATGGAGGTCCACAGTGGAGCAGAGATCCACCTGCAGCCTGTGGAGCACCCCATGCTGGAGCAGGGGTATGTCCAAAGGTGGCTGTGACACTGTAGGAAGCCCACACTGGAGCAGGCTCCTGGCAGGACCTGTACCCCCGTGAAGAAGAGTCCATGCTGGAGCAGGTCTGCTAACAGCACTTGTGACCCCATGGCAGACCCACACTGTAACAGCCTGTTCCTGAGGGACTCCACCCCCTGGAAGGGACCCACAATGGAGCCATCTGTTTCTGAAGGACTGCACCCTGTGGAAGGGACCCTATGCTGGAGCAGAGGAAGAGTGAGGAACCCTCTTCCTGAAAAACACGGAGCAGTGTAGTCAGCATGTGATGAACTGACTGCAGTTCCCATTCCTTGTCCATGTGCTGCTGGTGGGGGGGAGGGAGAGAAAAATCAAAAACTGAGCCTGGGAAGAAGGGAGAGTTGAGTGGAATCAACATTTGGTTTTATTTCTCATTTTATTTCTCATTATCATATGATATGACTGGTAATAAACTAAAGTAATTTACCCAAGTCAGGTCTGTAATGGTAAGTAGGTAACTAGATCTCTCCCTGCCCTTATCTCAACCCACAAACCTTTTCCTTGTATTTTCTCTTCCCTGTCCAGCTGAGGAGGGAAGTGATGGAGCAGCTTTGGCGGGCACCTGGCATCCAGCCAGGACCCACATGTAACACAACAGACAGAACTTCCTGCAGAAAAGACGAACATGACTGAACTCCATTATCACCTTTTTATTGGTAAAAGGACAGATCTTGACAATGGGAAAAAAAGATGTTTCACATGGAGAACAGGAAGTAGCTTCTACTGGTCTTTCAATTCTTTCAGTCTTCTGATGGCAGATTTGACTGTCACTGCAGAGGTGGTACTGGAGGAAGAAACAGAGTCATTTGCATGTGGCAGCAGAACAACTGTGCTAGCATTATCTTTTTTTTTAAGAAAGCACAACTCATTTCGAATAGTTATCATCTGATTGCACTGTCAACAGGAGTCTAATTCCACTTCTATTTTCATGACAACAAAGCGTAGGCCTTGGCCTACAGAAGCACATGCAGCTTCACAGGCTACATCTTAACCCAAATTACCCAGTCATGCACCCACCACATGCACATGGTGTGGGCTCAGCTCCCTCACGACTGTTACATGTGGAGCAACAGTGTCTTCTCTGGGGGAAGGAGAGTAAAGAAAGGGAGTAAGCAAGAGCACCTGCACAATAAGGGCTGTCATGATTCAGTGCTTTTACAACAAAAGGAAAACATGGAAATAATTTTTTTGGGAGTAAATCTGGTTTTGCCTATTGCAAAGAATAGCGATCAAATACAATTTGATCCACTGCAATCAAATTTTAACAAAGCAGGCAACACCTCCCATGTCACTAACTCAACACAGATCTACTTAATGGTTAGTAGATTAAAATTAAAAAAAAAGATAAAAAATCAAAAGCTGTATTATGCCTCAGCTACACAAGAATAAATGCTGATAGGAGCTTCTTCATTTCCTTACTTGTAAGTCCAGGCACCACCAGCAACTGTCTTCATGCAGGATCCGCAGTGCCAGATACCCACAGCCTTCCTCTTCATTTTGGTCTGCAATAAAAGGGGGAGAAAAAAAAAATCACTCTCCATCAGCTGAAAAAGCCAAATAACCAACTTCAGGCGAGGACTTCAGCATCACACCACAGCATTCCTATAAACCTAGTTAAGACAGGCAAGGATCAGGGAATCTTTTTACTCTGATTCTGCAGAACAGGGGAAGTCCACCTGAAACACTTTTTCATTCAGATATAAAGTGTGTCTCTTCTAAACACATCATCAAAATTCAGCTCTTTCTGAAGGAGATACCTTGGTCATAGTAACTGATACTCTGGCCTGGATTTGGTGACTAATGTGACACCACTGTTCCCAGTAATCCCTGGACAACCCAAGATTGTTGTAAACCAGATACCCTTCAAACAGCATCTAAAGAGTGAGTGGTGGGTCTTGAACTCCTCTCTCCTGGGCAAGTATCCCTCACCTTGCAAAGGTGTCAACAGGTTTGCCTAGACCTATGCCTGATCGAGGCAGCTCTGCAAAGGGGGTTATCAACATTCTCACTTCACATGACAAAGATACCAAGTTAAAAAAAAAACAACGCACAAAACCAACAACAAACCAACACCCCCCCCCAAAAAAACTCTGATGAAAATACTTTTAAATTCCCAGCCACTTACAGATACCTACTCTACAGATAACAATAAAAAAATATCTGGGCAAAGCACAAGCTGATGGGCCTCTTAAACTGTTGAAAACCAGATTTAACAGTGAATTTTGATTATGTACATGAGCAGGTAAGATTACTGCTTATCAAAAATTCTTCCCCCTCCACAGTTATATGGCACACAAAAGTATGCAACTGCCATCAAGAATTTGAAGTGGGAAAAAGCAAGCTCTCTTCCTCCTCCAGGTATGCTGCAAAGCTACTGAAGGAAAATAAAGGCTCAAATCATGTGTTAATTATCAAGATAACAAGTGTGACACTTAAATTCTGTCAGATCTATTTTATTAGAGATGTAATGGCAACGCTGCTCAATCTTTTGCATAATGAAACATAATTTATGTTTGTTTTCATTTAACTACCACTAAACTCGCATGTGAAATGTATATTATTGTCTTTTTCATGGATTCTGACAGTAGGCCAAAGCTCACTACACACTAATCACTGTCTCAAAACTAGTCACGTTATCCCTTTTGTACAAAAATTCCTGAAGCATCAAATTGCCTTTCTAGCACCAGAAACAATGTGATTCTTAAAGATTTCTTCGAGGTAAGAAGATCTCTCACCTTGCCACAGAAGGAGCAGGTATACTTGGCATGCTGGCTAATTTCAATCTTCTTCACCATTTTCCTAAGGGATGCACCGTAACGGGTCCCATATTTACCCACAATCCCGACCTTCTTGGTGCGCTTGGCCTGTTGGGAGGCAAACCACAGTAAGCTTCAACTTTACAGAGACTGCCATCTCCTCAGCTGCTTCCTTCTCCTGTCACAGCAGTGACCTCAACTGGGGCTGCTGCCTCCCGCCCCCATTGTAAAAACTGACTGTTCACAGAATGGGTCAGGTTGGAAGGGACCACAGTGGATCATCTGGTCCAACCTCCCTGCTCAAGCAGGGTCATCCCAGAGCACATGGCACAGGACTGTGTCCAGATCGTTCCTGTGTATCTCCAGTGAGGGAGACTCCACGCCCTGTACTGGGCAACCTGTTCCAGCGCTCACTCACTCGCAAGGAAGTTTTTCCACGCATTCAGGTGGAACTTCCTGCGCATCAGTTTCTGCCCGTTGTCTCCTGTCTATTGCTCGGCACCACCGATTAGAGCCTGGCTCCATCCTCTTGGCACCGCCCCTTTAGATATTCATACACATTAATGAGAATCCCTCCCAGCCGTCTCTCCTCGAGGCTGAACAGGCCTAACTCCCCTCAGCCTGTCCCCGTAAGGGAAATATTCCAGTCCCCCAATCACTCTCTCTGCCCTCCACTGGAGCAGCAGTTAG